>NC_039360.1:214505179-214805179 GCF_003573695.1 Papaver somniferum
TGGGCGTGGTCACCCTTATGGTGCGCATGGCAGGTTTGATGCGACCTGATTGGTCGATGAAAGTAGGGGGTCGACCAAACATGGGCGTGGCAGGTTTAATGCGACCTGGTTGGTCGATGGGAGTAGGGCCGGCAAGTGTCGGCCCAGCCACAACTCATGGACGTGTGGAGAGTTTAAAGTGACCTGATTGGTCTACAAAGGAATAAGGACCGGTTAGGTAGCATGGGGCGTGGCCAAGTGGCGTCGGATAGCCTATGGCGTGGCCGCGCTCCCTCTCATTGCTGCTCCTACTCCGAGGCTCCGTCATTCTTTGCTTTCTGACTTAGTATTTCGTGCAAGGGCCTTAACCTTGGTACTTGGAAATCCGTGCTACTCTGTTGCGAGTGAACACAAATCTGTCATGCCGTACCGATAATAAGGATTCCGTCGGGGAACATAGCACAGGAAAAGTACTCAGTGAGTCTTATATTAATAAGTAATATAGGAAAGTCACCGAAATTTACAGAGCATATGGGATTGTTGCTACATGCGTCAATCTGGATAAATTTCATGTAAATATATTGAACGTATCAATAAATGTGCCAGTGAGAAATTGACACTCATGGCTTCGTTTCCTCGCAGAGTGACGTCACATCATATGCAAGGTTTTACAAATTTAACCCTGAGCTAAAAACCACCATCAACACTTGTCCAGAATTGAATACTTTCAGAATTAAGCCGCTATACAAAATCTAAACCAAATTCGTATAGTTGAGACCAAGAAACTAAACATATATTTCACCTAGCAAGTTCCCTCAGTATCCCTGCGGCTCCAACTTGTAATAAGTCACGCACTTGGAACAATTCCTTTAGTTCGTACTCCAAACAGTAAAGGAACAACAAATCTGTTCGGTAACAACACTTGTCAAACAACGTGATACGAGTTTGGCAGAAGGATCTTCCATTTATCCCAATAAAATCCTTTGTCAGGTTCTTAAATCAATCTCTTCAAAAACTACCTGTTGATGATGGTTTTTAGCTTAGGGTTGAAAGCGTAAAACCTTGCATCTGATGTGACGTCACTCTGCAAGGAAACGGTGCCGTAAGTGCTAACCTCTCCACCGACATATTTATTGATCCATCCAATATATTTACATGAAATTTATCTAGACTGGCGAATATAGCAACCATCCCAAACACTCTTTAAATTTTGGCACCTCGCCAATACAAGACTCACTGAGTACTTTCCTGTGCTATGTTCCTCGGCAGAACCCTTAATATCGGCATGGCATGCCGGATTTATGTTCAGTCGCAGCGGAGTAGCATGAACCTCCAAATACCAAAGTTGAGGCCATCACACAAAATACTCAGACGGAAAGCACACTACATTCTGTAGATAAGGATTTTTGTGGCAGCATACAAAATCCAGCCAATTACTGTGATAACTCACAAAAAACTCAAAAACCCGACTAATTTGAAAAAATTAGGGTTTCGCTCCCCGCGCAGTACACTAGACCCCGTTGGTCGAAACCATGCTTAGCCAAACTAGGAAATTAAATCCGCAACAACGCACCAGAAGTGTAGCCACGCCCTGGCTTGCCGGCCCCGCTTCCCATCGACCAATCAGGTCGCTTCAAATCCGCCACAGTGCACTGGAAGTGTGGCCACGCCCTAGCTTGTCGGCCCCACTTCCCATTGACCAATCAGGTCACTCTAAAGCCGCCACACTCACACCAGAAGTGTATACACGCCCATGCTGGCCGACCCTCTTATATTAACCAATCAGGTTGCTCTAAACTCGCCACAGTGTTGAAAATGAGGAAACCGCGCCATATGGCCGCAAAGCCAATTGGCTTCCCAAAAACGCGCATGCCAAACGCGCACATGCCAAACACACATGCCAGACGCGCCAAACATGGCCACTCACTATATAATACATGTCATATATGCTAATTAGGGTTTCGACAAGCCAAACCCTAATTTAGGCAAGATTTCCACACCAACGTGCCAAAACTTCAGTGGCCATGGCTATGCCAGGCTCAACCATGCCAAAGGCATGCACGAGCCATACCATCCATGCCAGCCATGCCACAATTCCTCTAGCGCGCGTTAAAGGCGCCACTGCCAACTAAAGGTATCCATGATCGACGGTTACCTTTCCTCCTGAGATGCAATCTCAGCCATCCAAGTTCTCCACCAAACTAACAAACTTGTGGCAACTTTTAAGCGACCATCCGCCTAAATCCAGTGGTCATGGCTACGCTAGACGCCACTTGCACCACCACTGGCATGCAAGAGCCGTACCAGCCCTGCCGCCAAAGCCTAAACTTTGGCCACGACACCAAATCCCAATTTGGCCACGACGCCTAATTTCGGCCACAGTGCCAAACCCCTAATTTGGTCACGACACCAAATCCCAGCTTAGGCAGCGCCGCCATGCCACGGGAGAGGCTATGCCACTTACGCAACCGTGCTAATGGCATCACAAGCCATGCCGCAACGCCGCCGGCGCGCGTTAAAAGCGCCACTGCCTGCAGAAGGTAGCCATAATCGATGACTACCCTTTCTCCTGAGATGCAATCCCAGCTCTCCAAGTTCGCCACCGAAATGATGGACTTGTGACAACTTTTAGGCGACCAGCCGCCTAAACCCAGCGTCCATGGCTACGTCGAGCGCCACTTGCACCATCGTGCCACTGGCATGCACGATCCATGCCGCAATGACACTAGCGTACACCAAAACGCCACTGCATCATTATCAGGCGCCATCACAAGGTAGACACAATCAACGGCTACCCTTATTCAAAAGATGCGATCTTGGCCATCGAAATTCGCCAACGAGCCGGTAAGCTCGTGACAAGTTTTAGGAGACTAGCCAAAACGAGCCTAGCATCACGCTATTTGTCTGCGGAAGTTCTCTTAATTTTAACTTTCCACACGTTGCAAAGTGTTACATGTTTTCCACGAAAACACTTGAGACATCAAAGCATGTCACAAACTGGGGGATACTCATCAGGGTATTGGTCTGGCGGTTTACAGCGTGCGGCGTGTAATACGCTAGTTACAGGAAAGTGTCATAAAGCGGGGAGATTAGTAATGACAAGAAGTAATGGTGTGAATGTATCTTTCATTATGGAAACATAAATTCCAGGCGTTATCCGTTACTCCCTTATTCCACTACTCAATCGTTCCCACTTCCTACGAAACCAGGGTACGTTTAATTGTGACTTGTATAAATAGGTCTCACATATTTTCCACCAAACAAAAAAATTTTGTCAGGAGAACAATCCTACATACAGAAATCATCTGATAGCTTTTCATTCATCTAGCCAGTTCAACTTTCTGATACAAGTCACAAAACACCCACATTTCCAGAATCAACTATTCTGGTCTCAACACTTTCTTCGCTTCCCTTCCTAAGACCAACGCTTATCCTTCACTTTTTGACCGAAGCAAGACTGGAATGGCCATTTCTTGGTTTAGGCCAGGATTGTACAGATTGATCTCTCGAATCAAAAGTACTCCCGTGCAGTACATTTTTTAGGGTTTAGACTAGTTTCTCACCCACACACACGAAATTCCAAAATCAGCGAAAACGGTTTTCATCTATAAACAATTCACGACCACAGTGGGAGATTAATCTCTCGGTTACAATATCAGTTTCCAATTCCAAATTTCATTCTTCAACCCGGACATCAGGATGGCAGAAGCAAACGATCCGCGCTGGGTTCAATGGATCGGTGGTCAGCTATTACACGATGAGGAATGAATGGGGACTTCTCACAGTCACAATGGCGCCGCCCATAAAACTCAGTCTTACGCCCGGAAGATCCATTTTATTGGGAGACCCTAAAAGCGAGTAAGTCTTGTTAGACAAAGTACATAATCTACTACTTCAATTTTTCACGTTGATAATAGAAACCAATAGCCATGTTACCCCCAAAATTTTATCCCATACTTTCTATCGTCATACAACATTCACGGTTCCATGACTCTCCTGGAATATTTATGCTATTAACAGTCATGATAAAAACGGCATTAATCTAAAATTCATTCCAAAGAATAATCCAAAACCCTCATAGGTAACAATTATCTATCAATCCAAAAACTCAAAAAAAAAAATCAAACCATAAACTATGTGTTTCGTTTTCTTTTCAAAAGAAAAAAAAAACCTAAGCAAAGGGAGTTCAGAAAATAAAAACATTCAAGGAAAATTGCCTAGCAAAGGCTCGTTCTTCTTGGAGAAAACGTCCTTCATGCTTTGAAGAGCCGCCTGCTTCAGCTTCAACTCCTGGGAAAACTTCTCGACTTCTGCCTCCTGTTGATTAATCAAATTCGCGGAAGGGCCATCAACCGCTTCATCCTGCAGCCTTTGGATCTCGAAAAATCCATCACAAAACCAGGAGGCATTAAACTCAAAGTTTACACACATATACCGATGGAATTCCCATATTTGAATACATCTCCAGAAACAGTGTGTCCAGTCACGCCACACATGTCATGAATTGAAGATAAAGTTTCCTCCACGCGCTTAACCAATGCAAAGTGACTATCAACCTTCTTGGTCGTGGCGATGTTCTCATACCTCTTCCATATCTTGGTATATAGTTCTGCATACTTCACAGGAACACTGAATCCTCCAACCAACACATGACCGTCGAAAGGAGCCTCGAATGGAGAATAAAAAACGACACCTGCAGCTGGATGATTCTTTGGGAACAATCACGCATGTCGTCACGACAAGATTTTCTGCCATGGGAGACACAACAACATCTTTATAATGATCAACCTCCATCTCCAGATTACCAGCGGGTACGGTTTCCATGATTGGATACACTGTTACATCTTCATTGTCGTGAATCTCTATCTCAGAATTATTTTCAGAAGCGGCCTCCTCCTGTAAATACCACCAATTGAATATTTGTTCGGTATAAATAAATAGTTCAAGAGGAAAACGTGTGGGAGACTCATCGACTCATTTGTGGGTCCACTGGGATTGGAAGAGGACTCGCTGCCACGCTATGAAGAACTTTCCCCATCACCGTCAGACTCTGAGTTTTCTTCTTCTTCATCTTCCTCGACACTGCTGAGAGGCTCAGTATCGCCAGACTTTTCTTCAGAAGGCATCACCTTTTTGCCACTTGCAAGTCTGGTAAAGGCGTTTATCTTGTTGAGACCCTGAATCAAAAGGGAAGAGATGTTCAGTGGAAACAATTCAGAATATTTATGTAAGACGACCAAATCAGGAAGAAAATCATACATACTCGCATATTGGAAGAACTAAAAGTCACATGAGCCGTCGAATCCGACTGAAACCCACCCGCACGGTTTTTAGACCTTCGCTCTTTTTTCTGGGGACTGTCCACATCCGATCTAGGAGATTTTCGCTTAGCAGTAGAAGGCTCCCTCAACAATGGATGTTCCGCTAAATTCACAGGGAAGGATTGCCACGAGAATTTTCCACCACGTCATTCACAAATCCATGAATGGCGAGAAACTCATCCTGCCATAAAACGTTGTACCTGGAGGTTGTCAATGAACTTCGTTCTGAGAGCAAGAAAGGAAGACTTTTACCTGGCGTAAGAACACGGGCATCAAGAAAAACTGGCAACAATTCTTCCAGAGAAACCGGATGACGAGTAAATGGGACCCCTTGGTCAAATACCATATGCTGAGCCTCCCTGTCAATATTATAAGGGACTGCCTTGAAATACCCCCGGAAGAAAGATGGCACGTGTTCGGGGACACAGCTTCGCATAAATACAACCTCTCGAACGCTCATATTCTCTCCAGCAGAAAGAAAAGTCAAGTTCGGAGCAGTGATGAAAGTGTTCGGCTGAACTATGGACCCATGGATTGGAGCCCAATGACGAAAGCTAACGGCATAGGCATTGTCAAGGAAGGCGATGAGATTTGATCCAGATTTTGGGCGCTTATTCAACCAACAAAGTATTCTGGAGCCGCCACAAGACTCGGGAAGTAAAGCCGACGGTTTGGGAGCATATTTTACGAAATGATCCCACAACCATGTTTGGAGAAAAGCAACGTGAACATCGAGTCCACTTTCATATAACCATTTGAAGATGTTTGAGGGTGAAAATAGTTTCTACTGATTTTGGTAATTTCGAGTGTGTGGATGAGAAACGAGTCTAAACCCTAAACAATGTACTGCAAGTGAGTACTTTGATTCGAGAGATCAATCTGTACAAATTCGGCCTAAACCAAGAAATGGCCGTTCCATACTTGCTTCGGTCATAAAGTGAAGGAGAAGGGTTGGTCTAGGGAGGGAAGCGAAGAGAGTGTTGAGACCAGAATAGTTGATTCGGGAAGAGTAGTTGTTTGACGACTTGTATCAGAAAGTGGAAAGCTAACAGATGGGAAAGATAACAAGTGATTTCTGAGTGTTGTATTCTCCTAACCAAAACTTGTCTTTGGTGGAAATAAGTGAGACCTATTTATACAAGTCGCAATGAAACGTACCCTGGTCTCGTAAGAAGTGGAAAACGGTTGAGTAAATGGAAGAAAATAGTAACGGGTAACGCCTGGAATTGATGTTTCCATTATGAAGGAAACGTTTCACCATTACTTCTTGTATTTACTAACCGCATCACACTTATGACACTTTCCTGTAACGGGCGTAGTGTACGCCGCACGATGTAAACCGCCAGACCAATACCCTGATGAGCATCCCCCAATTTGTGACATGTTTTGATGTCTCGAGTGTTTTCGTGTAGAATGTTGCTACGTGTGGCGTGGCTAAAGTATTTGGCGTTTGTATCCAAGTTGGTGCCGTGACCAAGAGTTAGCATCGTAACCAAGGCATTGCCACGAATTGTTTGGTGGTAGGTTTGTACGGATGAGATCTGCATCTCAGGAGGAAGGTATCCGTAGATTGTTGCAACCCTTCGTTTGGCAACCAGCGGCAGGGTTGCAGCGCTTGTATGCTCTTGGCACGACCAAATTAGGGTTTTGGCGTCGTGGCCAAGAATTGGTGCCACGACCAAGAGATTGCCAAGAATCATTTGGTGGAAAGTTTGTATGGCTGAGATTCGTATCTCAGGGGTAAGGGCAGCCGTTGATTGTTGCAACCCTTCGTCTGGAAACCAGCGGCATTGTTGCAGCGCATGCATGCTCTTGGCACGACCAAATTAGGGTTTTGGCATCGTGGCCAAGAGATTGCCACAAATCGTTTGGTGGCAGGTTTGTATGTATGAGATTCGTATCTCAGAAGGAAGGGTGGCCATTGATTATTGCAACCCTTCTTTTGGCAGCCAGCGGCATGGACGGCATGGCATTGGCATAGTTTAGGCGCGGCCAAGCTAGGATTTTGGCATAGTTTAGGCGCGGCCAAAATTAGGGCTTGGCATTGGGACAAAAGTTACCATGCGTTCGGTGGAAAGCTTATACGGCTGAAATTTGCATATCAGGAGGAAAGATGTCCGTTGATTGTCGAAACCCTTCGTTTGCAGCCAGTGGCATGGTTTAGGCGCGGCCAAGCTAGGATTTTGGCGTAGTTTAGACGCGGCCAAAACTTGGGTTTTGGCGTAGTTTTGGCGCGGCCAAAATTAGGGCTTGACCAAAAGTTGCCATGCGTTTGGTGGCAAGCTTGTACGGCTGAGGTTTGCATCTGAGGAGGAAGGATGGTCGTTGATTGTTGCAACCCTTCTTTTGGAAGCCATCGACACGTGGTAGGGCCGTCATGGCTTTGGCATATTTTAGGCGCGACCAAAATTAGGGTTTTGGAAAAACCGTGATGTTTGGTCTTGGGCCGGAAGTTTCCATGCGTTAGGTGGCGAACTTGGACGGACGAGATCTGCATCTCATATGGAAGGGTAGCCGTTGATTGTTGCAACCCTTCATTTGGAAGTCAGTGGCATGTGGTAGGGCCGGCATGGCTTTGGCGCGGAGATGTGGCTGGCATGGTTGGCATGCCTTGGCGCGGAGATGTGGATGGCATGGTTGGCATGCCTTGGCGCATAGGTGTGGCTGGCATGGTTGGCATGCCTTGGCGCGGAGATGTGGCTAGCATGGCATGCCATTGGCATTATAGTGAGGCTGACATGGTTGGCATGCCTTGGCGCGGAGATGTGGCTGGCATGGTATGCCATTGGCACTATGGTGCTACTGGCATGGTATGCCATTGGCACTATGGTGCTACTGGCATGGTATGCCATTGGCACTATGGTGTTGCTGGCATGGTTGGCATGCCTTGGCGTGGAGATGTTGTCAGTCAGTATTGAGGGTTTTGCCGTGGAATACAGCGTATATAAAAAAAGGTACCCAGTAATTTTTACGTAGGCATGTTGAATGATTCAATAAATGTACTAGTGGTCGTAGTGACGTCATGTCAGATGTAAGGTTTTACGATTTTAAACCTAAGCTAAAAACCACCATCAACAGAAGCGTACATGTCCGCGGCCAGATGATCCAAATGGGTGTACAAAGAGCCAAAAAACAAGACACCAATGGGAAGAACGACACCTTTCGCCAATTTGATGGCTAATTTAATGAGCTCCTGTCTTATCTCCTTTTTACCAGAGCCATCATCGAAAATATCTCTGGATATCCAAAGAACTAAGAATGCCGCAACATGAAGCGTACTGTTCACTTGATTCAGATCTGACTCATCTAAGAACCATTGAGACACCCACCATCTAGATAAGCATTTCGTCTCGTAATCCTTCCGAACGAACCCTTTTGACTTCGCGACAAGAGTTGCACGCATATTTTCTTCATCGTCAGACAACGTGATATCAAGATTCCCTGTTATGGGAAGGTTCAGCAGGACGGCTACACTCTCTAAAGAGATGGTCATTTCTCCCCACCTACATATGGACGTATGAGTATCTGGACACCATCTGGAGATAAAAGTAATCAAGACCGAGATGTCTTTCCTGATTTGAAGTGTTGCAGAAGCCATGACAATATCAATGATTTGCGCCTTGGTCAAATTGGCCCTCACACAGTCTTGACTTATCATAAATTTCATCTATTAATCAAAAGAGCGCAATCGACTTTGACAGATTTTGAAGTCGATTGGAGAAGCATGATACTCTTTCCTCTGAAGGCAAAACCGCATTACACGCCCCGACCGAACCGATTGGACCACTCCTTCATTTTCTGAACCGGTCAAAAGGTCACCACATACTAGGGATGGGATCTCCTAAGTGTATAAGACTTTGTAAAAAAATTATCATCCGTATTTGGCTTGGAGTTGCCAATATTCTTCGATGTGGTGGCGGGACTTTTCTCAGGTGACATCCTAAGGGAATTTCTTTACGCTGCTTTCACTATTGAAGTAACTACAACGGAGAAAAACCAATAAAAGTTACTACTAAGAAAAAGGGAGCATAAAAATCATTTTATCAACGGCGGAAGAAATCATCTTGGTCACAAGCCGCAGCATGCACAACCAAAGGTGACGCACGACCAGAGGAGTGGCAGCCGAAGGAATGGGGACTGGTATCCACCCCAAGTTTATTCCACGAGAGGTATACCCTCGGCCAATAGGGTACCACGATCACGTTCAAAACAAAAGGGAAACCCTAAAATTAGGTTTTTGTGGAGAAGGTTTAAACGGCGGCTACCCGATTAGGCATAATTACTTCGTATAAATAATTGGCTTCATTACCGTTAAACAGGGTGGTTGATGTTATTGCATCATATTGACAAAGGGAACTTACTCACATTAAAGTATTTCACGAATTTATAACGGATGTACGGCTAGGGTTTACACCAACACAGAAGAGTAAACAAAAAGAAGAAACACAAAGATGCATACCTGGAATACGCTCTCCTGTTGTTGCTACTCTTTGCCGCTAACTCCAAGGCGTGAGAATAAAACCGATGATACGGGATAAATAAGATGGGAAATGCCTTTTATAGGCACAACTTTTGGGAGTTCGAAAGGATGAAGGTTTCTTATTTTTGGTTACACATGAAAAGAGGCAACCGGACTCGCGCTAGCAAAGCTCCATCGTGCCAATAGGCCACGGCCAAGCTAGCGCCAAGAACCCGCTCCTAGCAGCACCATATCCGTGTCACATCCAATCCCTAACCAGCGCCATCCTCTTCACGTCCCAGCCAAATTAGCGCATGCCACCCCAAGCCAGCGCCAACAGCTCCACGCTCTAACTAGCACCAACAGCTTGCATCCTCCCAGTGCTAGCTTCTCTGCTCGATAGCCGATGCACCTGCATCCTTCTCAGCACCAACTTTTCCGTTCCTGACAAGTGCCATACGCAGCCAAATCCAACTCCAACTCCAACCGCGTCCTAACCAATGCCCTAGCGAGCAGCACCATGAACCATTCCTCAACCAGTATCCAAAGATGCCGCACTGGTGCCAACATCCCATGGCCAAGACGAATTTATGCAAAAGACGCCAACACAAGGATCACATATTCCTCATGCCTTCCACCAAAGGTTAGTTGAATTTTCTTGGCAATCTCTTCACGTCTTACTCTTTCGATTTTACTCTCATCTGTCACCATCTCATGCTTACCCCGCAACAATGCCACTGTTACGTGATAAGCAGGGGACTTAATGTTGATGGTGGTTTTTAGCTTAAGGTTAAAATCGTAAAACTTTGCATCTGATGTGACTTCACTCTGCAAGGAAACGGTGCCGTGAGTGCTAACCTCTCCACCGACATATTTATTGAGTCATCCAACATATTTACATGAAATTTATCCAGACTGGCGAGTGTAGCAACCATCCCAAACACTCTGTAAATTTCGGCACCTCATCAATACAAGACTCACTGAGTACTTTCATGTGTTGTGTTCCCCGGAAGAACCCTTAATATCGGTATGGCATGACATATTTATGGTCACTCGCAGCGGAGTAGCATGAACCTCCAAATACCAAAGTTAAGGCCATCGCACAAAATAATCAGTCGGAAAGCACACTGCATTATGTAGATAAGGATTGTTGTGGCAGCATACAAAATCCAGCCAATTACTGTGATAACTCACAAAAAACTCATAAACCCAACTAATTTGCAAAAATTAGGGTTTCGCGCCCCGCGCAGTACACTAGACCCCGTTGATCGAAACCATGCTTAGCCAAACTAGGCAATTAAATCCGACACAGTGCACCAGAAGTGTATCCATGCCCTAACTTGTCGGCCCCACTTCCCATCGACCAATCAGGTCGCTTCAAATCCTCCAGAGCGCACTGGAAGTGTGGCCACGCCCTAGCTTCCGGCCCCACTTCCCATTGACCAATAAGGTCGCTCTAAAGTCGCCACATTCACACCAGAAGTGTAGCCACGCCCATGCTTGGCCGACCCTCTTATATTAACCAATCAGGTTGCTTTAAACTCGCCACAGTGTTGAAAAGGAGGAAACCGCGCCAGATGGCCGCAAATCCAATTGGCTTCCCAAAAATGCGCATGCCAAACGCGCACATGCAAAACGCACATGCCAGGAAAACATGACAGACGTTCCAAACATGGCCACTCACCACATGTGACATGCCATATAGTCTAATTAGGGTTTCGACAAGCCAAACCCTAATTTAGGCAAGATTTCCACACCAACGTGCCAAAATTTCAGTGGCCATGGATACGCCAGGCGCAACCATGCCAAAGGCATGCACGAGCCACACCAGCCATGCCGCAATGCCGCTAGCGCGCGTTAAAGGCGCCACTGCCAACTAAAGGTAGCCATGATCGACGACTACCTTTCCTCCCGAGATGCAATCTTATCCATCCAAGTTCGCCACCAAACCAACAGACTTGTGGCAACTTTTAAGCGACCAGTCGCCTAAATCCAATGGTCATGGCTACGTCAGACGCCACTTGCACCACCACTAGCATGTACGAGCCGTACCAGCCATGCCGCCAAACCATAAACTTTGGCCACGACACCTAATTTCGGCCACAGTGCCAAACCCTAATTTCGGCCATAGTGTCAAACCCTAATTTGGTCGCGACACCAAATTCCAGCTTTAGCCACACCTCCATGCCACAGGTGCGGCTATGCCACTTAAGTAACCATGCTAATGGCATGCAAATCCATGTCGCAAGGCCACCACATGTTTTAAAGGCGCCACTGCCTGCAGAAGGTAGCCATAATCGAGGGCTATCCTTTCTCCTGAGATGCAATCACAGCCCTCCAAGTTCACCACCGAACTGATGGACTTGTGGCAACTTTTAGGAGACCAACCGCCTAAACCCAGCGGCCATGGCTACGCCGAGTGCCACTTGCACCACCGTGCCACTGGCATGCACGAGTCATGCCGCAATGCCACTAACATACACCAAAACGCCACTGCACCATTATCAGGAGCCAACACAAGGTAGCCACAATCAACGGCTACCCTTATTCAAAAGATGCGATCTTGGCCATCGAAATTCGCCACCGAGCCGGTAAGCTCATGAAAAGTTTTAGGAGACTAGCCAAAACGAGCCTAGCATCACATGTTATTTTCCTGCGGCAATCCTCTTAATTTTAACTTGCCACACGTAGAAAAGTGCTACATGTTTTCCACGAAAACTGTCGAGACATTAAAGCGTGTCAAAAACTGGGGGATACTCATCAGGGTACTGGTCTGGCGGTTTACAGCGTGCGGCGTGCAATACGCCCGTTACAGAAAAGTGTCACAAAGCGGAGAGGTTAGTAGTGGCAAGAAGTAATGGTGTAAACGTATGTTTCATTATAGAAACATAAATTCCAGGCGTTACTCCCTTCTTCCACCACTCAATAGTTCCCACTTCCTACGAGACCAGGGTACGTTTAGTTGCGACTTGTATAAATAGGTCTCACCTATTTTCCACCAAACAACAAGTTTTGGTCAGGAGAACAATACCACATCCAGAAATTATCTGATAGCTTTTCATTCATCTAGCCAGTTCAACTTTCTGATACAAGTCACAAAACACCCATATTTCCAGAATCAACTATTCTGGTCTCAACACTTTCTTCGCTTCCCTCCCTAAGACCAACCCTTCTCCTTCACTTTGTGACCGAAAAAAGCCTGGAACGGTCATTTCTTGGTTTAGTCCAGGATTGTACATATTGATCTCTCGAATCAAAAGTACTCCCATGCAATACATTGTTTAGGTTTATACTAGTTTCTCACCCACACACACGAAATTACCAAAATCAGCAGAAACGGTTTTCACCCATAAACACTACCAAAGTAACTTTTTAGACTATGCAATCAATGCTATTAATCACAAAGAATGTATTGATGCCGATCTACTCAACTAACCAATCAAGGTTATCACAAAGATAAGCCGACTATAGTTGGATCCCCAGCCGATCAAATTTTGTGCATACCAAAGATTATGAACTCAAATAAGAAATCTTATTTATCTTTAAATATTCTTAGATCTTCAATAAACACCTGCACACAAACAACTTGAATCTCTTGTGATTAATCACACACAGAATGGAGTCTGCTAATGATAGATTATCACAAGACGTGTTTAGATATACAAACAGTCTAAATATCCTCGTCGATACTTCGATCTAGTTTGAGTGAATCTTATATCAGAAGAGAAGATTGTCAAGCATAAACAAACTAGGTGCAATCAAAGTTCAACAACCGTTAGTCAATCAAATCAATCGGAAACTAATAATAAACTACAATTATCTAGTTTCCCGCCAATGGTACTCGTAGAGCTTCCCAATCCCAAACAAGTCTTTAAAACGAGCGGTCGTAAGAGATTTCGCCTAATTATGGTACTCTCCTATCTGAATAGACGGCTCCTCCAGTAACAACACAACTAGGTAGTTTTGCTGGCTCTGAGGATTAGTTTGCTCGAAATGAAAAACTTCAATATTTATAAACCAAGGAAGTTTGGACACCAAGAAATTTCCAAAACCGAATATTCTCAAAGATATGCAATAAAGCCAAAAACGGTTTTCATAATTCTCTGAAATGCTCTGTCCAAATATTGACTGAAATCTCAGTAGAAAATCTCCAATTAGTAAATGCACATTACTAATTTTAATTTTCTAAAGATATGTATTTAATTGCTGGAAATTAAAAGCATATGAAACTAAAAACCTTAATTAAAATATTCTCAATTTATTTCGATCCAGGATTCTCCTTTATTAAGGAATATCTTTGAACAATAAAAAATAAGAATTACTGCACATGTTCAAAGTATGTCGACATCTTTACTTTGTAAATCCTTTTTCATATTTATCGGAGATATAAATATCAAAACAATCTTACAATTGTACTCAATCACGATAGAAACGGCAAGATCAGATCACGCAACTACAGAGAAAATAGTTGGGTCTGGCTTCACAATCTCAATGAAATCTTTAAGTCGTTAGCCAAAAATGGTTTTAGGAAAAACCTAAGTTAAAATAGAATCGACTCTAGTCTCAACACAGGAGGAGTGGGATTAGGTTACCCAGTTGCTAGAGTTCTCCTTAATATAGTCTCCAAATCAGTGTTTGCAATCTAAGTTACATTGGTAACAAAGCATTCAATATTCACCGTTAGATGAAAAACTGGTTAGAAGCTAATATCTTTCAAACGTTAGATTGAACTTAGCTTGTTATACAAAAATGCAATGTAACTTCATTTAGGTTTGAGTAACCGTACCTAAACGTGTACACTTAGTTGGTTCAACAATAGTTAACCAATGGTTAGCCATATGAGCACTTTCATATCAACCTTATTCATCTTCACCATAACTAGTTCAAATGACTCAAATGAACTAGTTAGAGTGTTGTTCAATTTATTAGATCTCATAGAAGTATACAAGACACAATCGGAACAAAATCGGTTTTGATTCACTCGAATCAATTCATGAACATGCTCTAAACTCTCATTTCAATCATTGAAACATTCTTAGAGGATGTTATATAGTTGTTATTCACAAACTATTTTTCATCAAAGCGATTTTCAAGATATTGAAATAACCAACATAACTTCCGTGACGATTAAAGATGAACTTGGCCAAAGTGAAAGATTATCAACACATATTTCGAGAAATATATAAGCGAGATAAACTCGGATCGAAATAGCAAATGTGTATAATCGAAGTCTATATTGCAATATGACTTTTGTCTCAAGATGGAAGATATAATAGATAGACTTTTTGAGTGACAGATAAATTCAAGTCTCCACATACCTTTTTGTCCATGAATTTCCACCAGTTCCTTGAGTAGTTCTTCGTCTTTGCATGATGAACGCCGCAGAGTCTACATCTCAACTACACTTATTATCCTAGTCCGAGACTTAGCTATAAGTAGACTAGAAATCAAGACTTATAGTTTTGGCAACTAAACTTGAAAAACAAGCTTGAGATAACAACACTTGTGAGTTCGACCGAGCAGTTCTCTAACAATCTCTCTCTTTTTCAATTTTAGTGACAAAACTATCAATACATATGGAATAAAAAATAAATAAACTTTACAGGTTCTCATCCACATGCTTGATCTCCTTGGTTCATCAACATTACTCGAAATCTTCGTCACTTCCAAGTACTCCAATGATTCCAAAGATATTCAATTCAACATCATCGTTTTTGAAGATCCGTAGCCATATATAACAATGATCAAACAATAGCTCTCAATCATTGTTACACAGTGTCATAGTATTATTACACAACATCAAAGTTCAATTGTATCACAACTTCGACAACAATACTATGGTGAAATGTATCACTCCCCCTTAGTCAATACTTCATCTCATACGAAAACTACTCCCTCTTACATAATGATCCGAAAATCATATGTATTTGTAGTGTGAATTACATATTAATTCTCCCCTTTTTATCAATAAAATTGGCAAAGGTACGAAAACTAGTGGGATCATAATGAAATTTCCATAGAGACACTTCATGACCAAAAGAAAGTACATATCAAATTTTTTAGATGCAATCATATAGCCGAAAATAAATGAATTTATCAAGGAGTTTATAAAGATGCAAGATAACCCCTATAATATTCCACAATCGCACTCTCCACAAAGATTTGTCAATTAAGCACAATTTCAATTAAGAACGCTCCCCCATAAAATGTCATTCCCGAAAGAGCAACTAGAGCGACCTTACTTTCATAAGAAAAGAAGGATTTCTTTGGACATTAACAAATCATATGAAACATGAATTTGTATCCAAAAATCTCAATTTAATTAACCACAAGAGAACCTATGATTAATTTAATCGGAAATGCTCACATAAGAGAACTTACGGAGCCGGACAGTATTTACATAAAAAATATGGATCAGGGAAGATAAATACTGTGGAATAAACAAAGATTCATTCTATTTCTCATTACTATTTTCACAACGACATATAATAGACTTACAGTATGTTTGTTTTTTCCTCTATGTAGAGGCTAACCTCTATTAGCCTCTATATAGTGGTGGGTCCCATTTATTTGGTGTTTGTTTTTTCCACTACCTCTACAAAGATAAAGGCAAATCTCTATCTATATAGAGGAAATCAAATAGCACCAATGAGGTGTTATCTTTGAGCCTCTACCTCTATTAAACCTTCAAATGACTAATATATCCTCGAACAAACTTATAATGTCCAAAAATAATTCCTTAATTTAAAATCTAAAATTTTCCATGTTTCAAGAAAAGTGATACTTTCGCCCGTTTCAGAAAAAGGGATATTTTTGCGCTGTTTCAGATAAAGTGATATTTTGCTCCGTTTCAAAAAAGTGTCACTTTAGCCCCGTTTCAAAAAAAGTGATACTTCCCCCGTTTCAGAAAAAGTGATACTTTCACGCCATTTCAGAAAAAGTGATATTTTGCCCTGTTTCAGAAAAAAGTGATTTTTTTTTTCCGTTTCAGAAAAAGTGATACTTTAGCCCGTTTCAGATAAAGTGATACTTTCACGCCGTTTCAGAAAAAGTGATTTTTACCCTGTTTCAGAAAAAAGTGATTTTTTTTTTCCATTTCAGAAAAAGTGATACTTTCGCCCGTTTCAGATAAAGTGATACTTTCGCCCGTTTCAGATAAAGTGATACTTTCGCCCGTTTCAGATAAAGTGATATTTTTGATTCGTTTCAGAAAAAGTGATATTTTTACCCCGTTTCAGAAAAAAGTTATACTTTCGCTCCGTTTCAGAAAAAGTGAACATCTTTGGTTGTATTTTCTAATACATTTTTTTTCCTTTTGGAATTTTTGAACATCTTTGGTTGTAATGGATATTCATGGATTTTTTGAATATTATAAGGGTAAAATGAGAAATATATAAAATTGGCTACACAATATAGAGTTGTTAGATAGTGGTCAAACAAACATGATTTTAAGAGAGATTATATAGTGATATTTATATAGATATAGAGGTAAACCTCTATATAGAACCCTCTACCTATATAGAGGAAAAAACAAACATGCTGTTAATCTTTGTAAACAAAAGCTCATCCTATCTTCCATCAATATTTTCATAATGACATAATATCCTCATCTTTTGATTGTCAACAGTTCATTCAATCCTTTATCAATACATGCATATCGACATACGAAAGACTTAACTTTTGTCCACGTATGGGACAATCATAGTTCACAGATGCAAACACACATATACCATAACAAGTTGCAATATATAAAACCATAAAGCTTAATACTGCAAAATCATCTTCCAAACAAACTTTAGAATTTAAAATAAATAAATCTAAAAACATTGAAGATGAAAAACGTTGGACATAACTATATGTGTACTCACAATAATGGCTATTATAAACCCTAGTTATCCTTCTTAAAAACACAAGGATAAATTCTCATAAGAAGTTTCCTAGACAATGAGACCTCTGAAAAATTATTTATCGTCCCCGAACTCCTTGTTGTCAAAGCCATGGGAACATATGGTTCGTGAAGAAATGAGTCAATTCCAATAAACCTTCTGGGCTGATGATGTCGAACCAGGGCATTCCGAATTTCAAGAGTTCTCACAACAAAAGCCTTTATTTGTTGAAGCTCCTTCATTGTTTCCTTCAACTCTTCAATAACATCAGAAAACTTCTGAGAATTTGAAGGAACAACTCTTGGCTTCCTCATATTCCTTCTTTTTCTTTTCAAAGTTGGAGGTAATAGAGACTTTTCTTTTTCCTTCATGATTGATGGCTTAACAATCATATTAACATATTTTCCATCAGAAGACATGATGCTTGGAGTATCCATATGTGTACGGGTATGTGAAAGGAATTCACAATTTAAACTCAATAAGTAGTCTTAAAAACGAGTTTCAGAGAAGGAAAAAAAAATGTAGGGTTACGAAGCCTTTAAACACAGGTTCGTGCACGCACAACTCACAACTCTAAGAAGGGTAGAATTGACAGGGAAGTCCTTTCCAATCTCAATTAGATATGGAAGAATTCCAAACTTGCAAAATACGACAATGCTAAGAAAAGAAAGAAAAAAAAAACAAATTATTTTCCTAAACCCTGAGGTGTGCACAATCTTGTCTCTTTTGAACAGGCACATGAGACAAGATGCACCAGATAACACAACAATTTGTCCACCGTAACCTCTTTGAAAGGAATTCATTGGACCCTGTCCCTCAGAATTTTTAGACCATACTTTCTTCACTAGTGGTCTTGTATTATTCTTGGAAATTAACTTCTTTGACGAAGATAAAATCTTACATACCTCAGCGGTCTATTGAACAAGTTTGAGCTTGTTTGCTAATCGATTCGATCTTCGTTGAAGTTTGTTGATATGCCTCAATTTGTGTTTATACTTGAAACACTTTGAAAGTTCATGGCCTTTGAGCGAACAATAAGAGCATGTCAACCTGGAATATGATTCAGACATCTGAGATGTGCAAGATGCTAGACACACAGTGGAACCTGAAAAATTTGACAAAGAGTTTCCAACAGAAAGGTCAATTTTTTCTTCCGGATCAGTTGAGATATCTTATGAAAGACAATCGAGATTGATGTATGTATTGCTACAATTATCAAAATCAATATTTTCACAAAGAAGTGCAACACTTGACTTTTCGTCTTCATTAGAATCATAGTTGTCAGATATTTCATCAAGAGTTGCAGCAAGACCTTTGTTCCCATTGTATTTTTTATGATTTGGACACTCATTTGCAAAATGGCCAAAACCATTACACTTAAAGCACTGAGGTATATCCTCGTCATCAGTTTCATCATTATCCCTGTTTTTAGGAGGAACACGATTTTGGGGTTTATCTGATGAACTGGGTTTATCTCTGGAAAACCGTTTACTTCTCTTCAAAAGAAGATCCCTAAACTGTCTTGTGATCAAAAAGACTGACTGACTTGTCAAGATCTTCATCTGATGAATCATCCTCAGAAAGATCATTTACAAGGATGCAAAAACTTTTACTTCTATCAAGTAATTTAATGTTCTTTTGTGCTTTGAAAGCAACATGCTTACCAGATTTGGATGTATGTTCATGATCAAAGATTTTTAACTTCCCAACCAGAGTATTTCTGGAAAGTGTTGCGAGATTATTTCTTTCAACGATGGCATGATTTTTAGAATCATATCTGGATGGCAGAGTTCTGAGAATCTTCTTCACAATGTCCTTTTCAGGAATAGTCTTACCCAATGCAAATGATGCATTAACAATTTCAGACACTTTGTGATTAAACTCATCAAAAGATTCTTCATCTTCCATACGAAGGTTTTCCCAATCAGAATTTAGGTTTTGAAGCCTAGCTTCCTTTTCACAGGTATTCCCTTCAGATACAGTTTCTAAAATACCCCAGGCTTCTTTGGACTTCGTGCAAGTAGTCACATGGTCCTGAAGATATAGGGTAATGGCATGAATGATAGCATTTAAGACGTCAGAGTTTTTCTTTGCAGCAAGGATTTCTTATGGATTATATCTATCAATATCCTTAAGTATAGATACGTCGCCTTATATATTAACCGGAGGATCATAGCCATTAACAACACGTACCCATGTTTGAAAATCAAGAGCTTGAAGGAAAGAACGAATATCGAGTTTCCACCACAAGTAGTTTGAGCCATCGAAGACTGGTGGTACGTTTATGAAGATAAAATTTCTATCCATAGAGTCAGATCGCTTACAAACACAGACTTATGAGGTCTTTAAACGTGTTTGCCTGCTCTGATACCAATTGAAAAAGCGAGGGTCTAACAACCTCATCCAATATTCCGCTTAGCAATTTGTATGGAATAACTCCAATATACTTCTAAGGGAATCAACTAGACAGTCAGACTCAATCTTAAGAAAAGTATATTAAAGAGTTATATCTCAATCTCTTAATCCAATCCGCAATCAAATAAATAATAATTTGCGATCCCGATTGAATATAAGAAAGATAACTTGAACGGTACCAAAGAACAATGAGCAAGGATCAATCAAAAACCAAAGGTTGGATTTACCAATTGATCGATTCAACGCACAACCTGTGATATTTCAATTATATAGCAAAATATAACGCGGAAAAGAAATAACACGAATACCAGAAGTTTTGTTAACGAGGAAACCGCAAATGCAGATAAACACCGGGACCTAGTCCAGATTGAACACACACTGTATTAAGCCGCTACAGACACTATCCTACTACAAACTAACTTCGGTCTGGACTGTAGTTGAACCCCAATCATTCCTACATTGATATAAGGTACAGTTGCGATCCTTACGTCTCTGATCCCATCAGGTACTACGCACTTGATTCCCTTAGTTGATCTCACCCACAACTAATAGTTGCTACGACCTAAAGTCGAAGACTTTAATAAGACCTAGATCTTATTTTAGGAAACCAATAAGATGTCGCTCTGACCACCGGCCATCCCCTTCGATGAGGAACGATCGGACTACCTTTGGCGTGCGTGCATAACACCTAGCAGCTCCCTGAAAATGGCTGGTCATGCTCTTTTTAAGGCATTAAGCTCCGCGACTAACTTAAATGATCGAGATTTACACAACGATGCTTCATGAACATCGATTATTTTGAGTTGCTTGTTTAAAAGAGATGCTTTATATGCATTGATTACAAACGATATTTTATAACCATCGATTCCATAAATAATTTTATTATTTAACCTAAACCTTACGTACTGTTTTAGCGGCAAGTCTCACAACTTGACCCACTCAGCAGCTTGATGTGTATATTTTTATACAAAATATTCGAGACATCGAACATGTCAAACTGGGGGATGCTTATCGGGCTATTGGTTTGGAGGTTTACCGTGTGCGGCCTGCAACACGCCCATTACGAGAAAGTGACAAGAAAGGAGGACAGTTGATAGCAGTAAAGGAGTAGTGAGTGTAAGGCTGACCGGTCTTCCCTCATGATAGAGACGTGATTGTCACCAGTTTTACACGATCCCCACTTATCCATTAATTAACTGCCTCCACTTCCTATGAGATCAGGGTGCCCTCAATCATGAATTGTATAAATAGGATTTCAACCTATTTCGACAAAAACAAGTGTTATCAACACAAGTATCCAGAAAACACTAAGAACTTATAACTTACATTCCGCAAGCAAGTTCCACATTCTGATACAAGTCATAAACATCCACACCTTCAGAGTTAACCATTCTGATCTCAACAACTTCTTCGCTTCCCTCCCTCAGATAAACCATTCTTCTTCATTTTGTGACCGAAGCAAGACTGGAACGGCCATTTCTTGGTTTAGACCAGAATTGTACAGATTGATCTACCGAATCAAAAGTACTCCCGTGTAATGTATTTGTTTAGGGTTTAGATTCGTTTCTCGGCGGCACACCTAAATTTACCATTTCCAACAGAATCAGTTTTTACCCCAAAACAAATGGAGACCACAGTGGGAGATTAATCTCTCGGTTGCAAAAATCATTTTCCTAATTCCATTTTCAGTTTCCTAAATTTCTCAAGATGGTTGATCTTATAAATGGTTCAGAAACCCTCAATCCCAATTTTACTTCTCCTAGCACCGACACTACTTCACATGTTATTCCTGAATCCGTTCTTTCATTCAAAACCCTTATCGAGGCTATGAAGTCTCAATATTTAACAAACGTTCATGATTTGATGAAAATCCTGAATGATATTGCCAGGGATCAAGCTACTATCAAAGGGACCAACACATATTTATTCTAGAGGAAACGTTATCAACAATTCATTTTGGATCAGTACTGATGGTAGTAGTCCTTCTTCCAAAATTCATATTCACGGTGAGGAAGATGAAACCTATGGTCACGCTGAACGGAAAGATAACCACCAACCTAACTTATCTTCTTATGAAGATCAAGAGATGTTTCCTCAAACTCAGAAAGAAGACTCGTGGGATGAATCACGTTCTCATCAGAGTCACTGCAATGAAAAGGTGATTTCATCATATGCATCCTTCTTGGAAAATATCAATTCCCATATTGGATCAGAAGCTGCTAAGAGATCCGATGCTGCTTTAATCAATCGATCTGAACCGTCTTAGGATGAAGAAGCTCATAAAGATGTTCAAGAAAGAAGGTGTCCTTCCAATAAAAGATCCAACCTCCAGTCAATCACTAGTGAAGGTGGAAAGAGAAGGCATATTGGGAATGGCTATCAAAAATTTAAGTTTTCGACCCCGTTTCACACATGTCAAATGATAACCCATCATTCCCGGATTTTCCTTTTCTAGTGGAAGAAGTGATTGAACTGTTGGAGGCTTGGATACAAGATGGCGTCATTAAGCTACCTCCTATCAGACGTCCTCCAACTGAAGAAAAAATGGCAAATCCTAAATATTTTCGTTACCATAGGTTCGTCAATCACCTAACCAGTGACTGCAACAAATTGAAGCGCATTTCCAAGAAGAAGGAGTATGCAGGAGAACTTTATTTAGGTACTGAAGGAGTCCACAGAGATCCTCTTCCCTTAAGGAGCTGCATGATTTCTGGGGACTCCGTACACAAAACTGTACAGTCCATGATGGAAAATTTATGTGAGATTCTGTATTTCCCAAAGGCGCAGCGTTAAGACATATTTGCAGCCCTCAACCGTGTTGTATCAGGCAAGAAACAATAAGCGAGCTTCCGCACGCAGGGAATCAGGGAAGAGATGCTTCACCGAAAAGAAAATATGGGAAATAATAGAGGGATAAATAAACTCACGTATGTGAGTTATGTGAAAGGAAGAAACTCATCCTTTGGTCCATAACGGCCGATCAAAGACTTTTAATGTTCGTGGTCGTGGCCAGCATCCCCGCATATGCTCGCCTAAAACTCGTAGACGTAGCTACCACTACTTATGCCTCTCCGCTCATCCAAGATTCATAGTCGTTGTTACCAAAGCCCATGACCACCATCACCACGCCTCTCCTTCTTGTGTCCATAGACACCGTTCCTCCCTGTCAAGGATCGTGACCGTAGACAGCCAAGCTCCAGCAAACCTTTTTTGTTTCAATTAGAGCATTGCTCGGTCGAACTCGCATGTGTTGCTATCTCAAGTATGTTTGTCAATATTAGTGATCAAAACTATATGTCTTGATTTCTAGTTTACTTATGAATAAGTCTCAGTCTAGGATAGTCAAGTGTAGTTGAGCTCCAAACTCCATGGCGATCATCTTACGAATACGAAGAACTACTCGAGGAACCGGTGGAACTTCATCCGACTAAAAGGTATGTGGAGACTTGAACTTATATATCACCCAAAATTCTATTCTATCTCCTACTCTTGAGACAAATTCGTATAAGTATGATAGTTTTCATACATACACATTTGCTATTTCGAGACGAGTTTACTCGCCTATCTTTTTCTCGAAATATTTGTTGGTAAGATTTCTCTTTAACCATTTTCATCTTTACCCGTGACGAAAGTCATGATGACGTTTCAATCTTGAAAATAGCTTTGATGACGTTAGTCGTGAATAACGATTGTTATAACATTATAGAAGAATGTTTCAATGATTGAATTGTAGAGTTGAGATTACCATCTATGGATATAAGCATATATAGTGTGTTCGCACATTAGTGTATAAATCCATGTACCGGAAACCAAGTGCGTGCATATGTGTGCATGCGGTATTTGTGAAGGAGACAGGTTGGGTACGCGTACTGGCGGAAGTTTTCTAACCGAAAATTTCTGCGGAGCTTGTAGTTTGCAAACTTATAAACCAGTTACCTTAGGTACGCGTACCCACGGAAGTTTTTGAACCGAAAATTTCTGCTGAGTTTGTAAACTCAAATTCGGTAGCTAAGGTACGCATACCCGTACACGTACTCAAGCTGGTGATATCTCAAATCGGTAGTTCACGAACTTAAAACAATAAATTATAAGTAATGAAATTTGTGCAAACCGTGGCTATATTGTTCATGAATTGATTCAAGTGGATCAAACCGATTTTGTTTCAATTGTGTCTATGAATAAAAACCTAAGCAATTGAACAACTCTTCAACTAGTTCTTATGAGTCATTTGAACTAGTTATGAGAAAGATGAATACGGTTAACATGAAAGAGCTCATATGGATAACCATTGGTTAACTATTTGTGAACCAACTAAGTGTACACGTTTAGGTACGGTTACTCAAACCTAAATGAATACATTTCATTTGTGTGTGACAAGCTAAGTTTCGATCTAACGGTTGAAAGATATTAGCTTGGTTGAATTAGGTTTTTCATCTAACGGTGAATATTGAATGCTTTGTTACCAAGTTAACTTAGATTGCAAACCATGATTTGAAAACTATATAAAGGAGATATATAGCATCTGGAAAAACTAATCCCCACACCTCCTGTGTGATACTAGTTTGTTTGCTAGAGTCGTTTCTCCTTTAACCTTAGGTTTCTTCTCGAGACCCTGTAGGTTAACGACTGAAAGACTTCATTGGGATTGTGAAGCCAGACGAAACTACTTTTCTTGTAGTTGAGCGATCTGATCTTGCCATATTCTATCGTACGAGTTCAATTGAATAATTGACTTGAGATTATATCTCCGATATATAGGGCAAGATAAAAATAAATCACAAACATCTTCGTCTCATCATTTGTGATTCCGCAATATCTAGTTTCGCTACCACACGATTTAGATTATTGTGAGGTGATTGATAATACTAGGCTGTTCTTCGGGAATATAAGTCCGGGCTACCAATTAGTTCCTGTTCACCTTGATTTATCAAAAGACGGAACAAAAAACTCATAGGTTTATTTGTGGGAAACAAATCTATCTATTATCAATAGACTTTTCTGTGTGATACAGATTTGTTTATTAAAGTCTTCGAATTTGGGTCGTAGCAACTCTTAGGTGTGGGTGAGATCAGCTAAGGGAATCAAGTGCGTAGTATCATGCTGTGATCAGAGACGTAAGGAGCGCAACTGTACCTTGAATTAGTGTGAGATTGATTAGAGTCCAGTTACAGTCCAGACCGAAGTTAGTTTGTAGTAGGCTAGTGTCTGTAGCGGATTAATACAATGAGGTGTTCAATCTGGACTAGGTCCCGATGTTTTTCTGCATTTGCGGTTTCCTCGTTAACAAAACTTCTGGTGTATGTGTTATTTCTATTCCGCATTATATTTTGTTATATAATTGAAATATCACAGGTTGTGCGTTGTAGCGATCAATTGTGAAATCTAACCTTTGGTTGTTGATTGGAAATTGATAGATCCTTGGATATTGGTCTTCAGTACCATCCAAGTTTTTATCCTTGTATTTGATAAAGACTCGCAGATTTCTATTTGCTTGAGTAAAGATCAAATCAAGAGATTAAGATATTAATTCCTCGATATACTTTTCTCTAGATTGAGTCTGACTGTCTAGTTGATTCTCTAGAAAGTATATTGGAGTTAGTCCATACAGATTGCTAATCGAAATATTGGGTGAGGTTGTTGTACCCCCGCATTTTCAATTGGTATCATAGCAGGAAAACACGTTCAAGACCTTAAAATTTTGTGTTTGTAGCAATATGACTCTATGGACAGTAGCGCTATCTCAATTAATGCGCCACCATATCCAGGGATTGCAGATTTTTCTTCCATGACTGATTTATTCATGTATGCAGAAGAAATGTTGTCTAAACCTCCACCAGGTTTAAAATCCCTTGAAGTGTTTTCAGGATGTGAAAAGAAACTTGAGAGTTTATCTTATGATATTAATTTATTTCTCCAGAATGGACAAGAGTCTCTTGTCAGACTAAATCGAGTTATGATGAATAATACTCATGTTGAGGTTAAAATCGATTCACTAATCAGTGAGTGTAATACTCCCTCTCTGTGTAATCCTACTAGGTTTAACAAACTGAACGATTCACGAGAGAAGTTTAAATCTCATTTATTTGATCACATCACCTAAAATGTTGAATTTATTCACTGTTCAAATCCTGACACCTTTATCCGGATAATGTTATTATTTATAAAGCAAGGATGCCTTTTGTCCCAAAAATAGTTTCCCTTTGCAATACCAAATATCATCCGCAAAAATTGGTTCTCATAAGGTTGAAAATAAGAAATCAGAAAAACAATACCTATTGTGCCTTCTAGATGTTCTTTGAAAAACCTAGAGAAACATTTCTCTGGGTTTTCTCCAATACTGCAAGATGTAAGAGTTGCTGGAAAGAAACTCTCTCTTGGTGTTATGATGTGAAATATTTAGTTCTACCTAAATAAAGACACTCGGAACAAATATTTTTGAGCTAGTGCTCTTTGTTTGTACCAAACGAGTCCTTATTGCTGTTGATGGTGGTTTTTAGCTTAGGGTTAAAATCGTAAAACCTTACATCTGACAAGACGTCACTACAACCACTAGTGCATTTATTGAATCATTCAACATAACTAGTTAAGAATTACCAGGGTACCTTTTTTTTATACATGTGTCATGTTCCACGACAGAACCCTTAGTATTGACCGACATCATCTTCGTACATACCAAACCCTAATTCTCATGCTACCGCGCCAAGGCATGCCAACCATGCCATCCGCATCACTGTGCCAATGGCAAACCATGCCAGCCACATATCCGCACCCAGGCATGCCAACCATCCCAACCACATCTCCGCGCCAAGGCATGCCAACCATGCCAGCCGCACCACCGTGCCAATGACAAACCATGCCAGCCAAATTTCCGCGCCAAGGCATGCCAACCGCACCACTGTGCCAATGGAAAACCATGCCAGCCACGTCTACCGCGCCAAGGCATGCCAACCATGCTAGCCGCACCATGCGCCAATGGCATGCCAAACCCTTGGCCCCACCATGCCAAGCCAACCGTACCTTGCCTTGGCCCCAACCATGCTAGCCGCACCATGCGCCAATGGCATGCCAAACCCTTGGCCCCACCATGCCAAGCCAACCGCACCTTTCCTTGGTCTCAACCATGCTAGCCGCAATGTGCGCCAATGGCATGCCAAACCCTTGGCCCCAACCATGTTATCCACACCATGCGCCAATGGCATGCCAAACCCTTGGCCCCACCATGTCAAGCCAACCGCACCTTTCCTTGGCCCCACCATGCCAAGCCGTTCGTACCAAACCCTTGGCCCCACTATGCCAAGCCATCCGCACCATTGTCCTTGGCCCCACCATGCCGGCCTTCCCTATGCGTCTACCAAAACGAAGGCGTGCGACGATCGACGACCACCCTTCCATCCTGGATGCAAATCCTAGCCATCCAAGGTCGCCAAACAACGCATGGTAACCTTTGGCCCAAAACCCTAGTTTTTGCCACGCTAAACCGCGCCATGGCATGCCATGCCACATGTGCCAATGGCATTCCGACCACCTTGCCGCACCACACCATGCCGGCCTTCCCTATTCGGCTACTAAAACGAAGGTGTGCGACGATCAACGACCACCCTTCCATCCTAGATGCAAATCCTATCCGTCCAAGGTCGCCAAACAACGCATGGTAACCTTTGGCCCAAAACCCTAGTTTTGGCCACGCCAAACCGCGCCAAGGCATGCGATGCCACATGTGCCAATGGCATGCCAACTACCTTGTCGTGCCACACCATGCCGTCTTTCCCTATGCGGCTACCAAAACGAAGGCGTGCGACGATCAACGACCACCCTTTCATCCTAGATGCAAATCCTAGCCGTCCAAGGTCGCCAAACAACGCATGGTAACCTTTGGCCCAAAACCCTAGTTTTGGCCACGCCAAACCGCGCCAAGTCATGCCATGCCACATGTGCCAATGACATGCCAACCACCTTGCTGCGCCATACCATGCCAACCTTCCCCATACAGCTACCAAAACTATGACGTGCGACGATCAACGACCACCCTTCCATCCTGGATGCAAATCCTAGCCGTCCAAGGTCGCCAAACAACGTATGGTAACCTTTGGTCCAAAACCCTAGTTTTGGCCACGCCAAACTGCGCCAAGGCATGCCATGACACATGTGACAATGTCATGACAACCACCTTTCCGCGCCACACCATGCCGGCCTTCCCTATGCGGCTACCAAAACGAAGGCGTGCGACGATCAACGACCACCCTTTCATCCTAGATGCAAATCCTAGCCGTCCAAGGTCGCCAAACAACGCATGGTAACCTTTGTCCCAAAACCCTAGTTTTGTCCACGCCAAATCGCGCCAAGCCATGCCATGCCACATGTGCTAATGGCATGCCAACCACCTTATCGCGCCACACTATGCCGGCCTTCCCTATGCGTCTACCAAAACGAAGGCGTGCGACGATCAACGGCCACCCTTCCATCCTAGATGCAAATCCTAGCCGTCCAAGGTCTCCAAACAACGCATGGTAACCTTTGTCCCAAAACCCTAGTTTTGGCCACGCCAAACCGCGCCAAGGCATGCCATGCCACATGTGCCAATGGCATGCAGACCACCTTGCCGTGCCATACCATGCCGGCCTTCCTCATGCGGCTACCAAAACGAAGACTCAACGGCAACCCTTCCATCCTGGATGAAAATCCTAGCCGTCCAAGGTCGCCAAACAACGCATGGTAACCTTTGGCCCAAGACCCTATTTTCGGCCACGCCAAACCGCGCCAAGGCATGAAATGCCACATGTTCCAATGGAATGACAATCACCTTGCCGCGCCATACCATGCCGGCCTTCCATATGCGGCTACCAAAACGAAGGCATGCAACAATCAACGACCACTTTTTCATCTAAGATGCAGATCTTAGCCGTCCAAGGTTACCAGCTAACGCATGGAAACCTTTGGCCCTAGTTTGGTAAACAAAGCCAAAATCCTAACTGTTGGTCGCGCCTAAACTGGGCCATATTAAAGCCATACTGATCATACTTTCATGTCACTGGCTACCAAACGAAAGGTTGGAATAATCAAGGGCTACCTTCCTCTTAAGATGCAAAATCTCGACCGTTGAAGGTCATCACCGAGCCGGCAAGTCTCTCAAGCTCAACTTACCAGACAACAACATGCTACATGTTTTCCACGAAAACACTCGAGACATCAACACATGTCACAAACTGGGGGATGCTCATTGGGTATTGGTTTTGCGGTTTACAGCGTGCGGTGTACACTACGCTCGTTATTAGAAAGTGTCATAAGGATGAGGCGGTTAGTAAATACAGGGAGTAATGGTGAAACGCTTTCTTTTATGGAACATCAATTCCAAGCGTTACTGGTTACCACCTCCTCCCATTTACTCACCCGTTTTCCATTTCTTAATGAGACCAGAGTACGTTTCACTTCAACTTGTATAAATAGGCATTACCTATTTCCACCGAACAACAAGTTCTGTTCAGGAGCATACAACACTTAGAAAATATTTGCTAGATTCCCATCTGTTAGCTTTCCACTTTCTGATACAAGTCAAAAAAACTACTCTTCCATAATCGACTATTCTGGTCTCAACACTCTCTTCGTTTCCCTCCACAAAACCAACCCTTCTCCTCCACTTTGTGACCGAAGCAAGTTTGGAACGACCATTTCTTGGTTTAGGCCGGACTTGTACAGATTGATCTCTCGAATCTAAAGTACTCCCTTGTAGTACATTGTTTAGGGTTTAGACTTGTTTCTCACCCACATCACACGAAATTACAGAAATCAGTAGAAACTGTTTTCACCCTCAAACAATTGGCGACCACAGTGAGAGATTGGTCTTTCGGTTACAATGTCAATTTTCAATCCTCGATTTCATACTTTGACCCAGACGTCAGGACGGTAGAGGAAAACGATCCGCTCAGGGAACGACGACTCAGCTACCAGACGGCCCGATACGGTCCGCTCAGGGATCGACGACTCAGTTATCGGACGACCCGATTTCCAGTCATGACATGACAAGGGGTGACTGGGGACTTCCAAGAGGTTAAAAGCAAACGATCCGCCCAGGGATTGACGACTCGATTATCAAGTGACTCAGGAACGACTGGGGACTTTCCACAATTGCGGTGCTTTTCACAAAACTCGGACTTACACCTGACTCATTTTTCGTTAGCAGATCCAAAAAACCGAGTAAGTCTTTCCTAGACAAAATACATGGTTTACTATTTCAAGTTTTCACGGGAATGATAAAACCGATAGCCATGTTATGTTTCATCCCATGTCATCTACCGACACGCAAAGTTCACGGTTCCATATCTTCCATGGGATGTTTGTGTCACTTAAAATCATAACCAAAAACGACATCATCCTAAAACAGTTCATCCCGAATAATAATCCAAAACCCTCACAGGTAACACTTGTCTATCAACCCAAAAATCCAGAAAATCAAAACCATAAAGCCAGGTGTTTCATTTTCCTTTCAAAAAAAAACGAAACAAAAGAATTTCAGAAGACAGAAGTACATTCAAAGGAAAACATTCAACGGTGTTTTGCTCTTCTCGAAGAAGGCGTCCTTCGCATTTGGAGGACCGCCTGGTTTATCTCCAACTCTTTGGACAGCCTTTCGACCTTCGCTTCTTGTTGTTTGACCACGTCCGCAGAAGGACCTTCGGTCACCTTGGCCTGTAACTTTTGGATCTCAGAGAAACCCTAACGCCCAGTTCCTCGTGGAATCAGTCACCTACCCGTACATACCTACTTTGCATAATAACGATTACCAGTCACTATTCATGAGGTAGCCGACGCTACTACAGTGATATTCAAAGAGAAGAACAATATTTCTACAGATTCATGGAAGGCATACCTACGGCTAGGATTTGACCCAAAACAAGAAAACAAATTTAAAGAGAAACGCTGGAGTACATAGCTGGAACACGCTTGCCCACTTTATTACTACCGCGCTACCGCTAACACCAGGACGTGAGAACAAAGATACGAGATAAAAAGGAGAGCCAAACCCTTTCTTACGCATAACACTTTTGGAATTTGAATAAGGAAATGATTTCCTATTTGAGCTATGTATGGAAAGAGGAAACTGGGCCCGCAAGAACAAGTCCGCGCCACGCCAAGCCAGTGCATTCCAAGCCAACGCCGTGCCAAGCCAACAGTCCGCGCCATGCCCAGCCAACAGTCCGCACCATACCAAATCCAAGCCAGCGTCCACGCCAAGCCAGCGCCCGTTCCAAGCCGATCCAGCGCCAGCAGCTTGCATCTTTCCAGCGCCAGTAACTTGCATCCTTACAGCGCTAACAAATTGCATCTTTCCAGCGCCGACAGCTTGCATCCTTTCCAACGCTAACATCTTGCATCTTTACATCGGCTTGCATCTTTCCAGCACTAACAGCTTGTATCTTCCCAGCACCAGCAACTTGCATCCTTCCAGTGTTTCCTTTTGAACGCCCAGTAGAAGGGAATCAACAATTTAATTTCATCACACGTAAAGATCAGGAACGACTTCTCCAAAATCGAAGCAAAGAAAATCAGCAACCCCCCTGAGTTCACAAAGACTCTCTTCCTGTCAGGAGCTTCATGATTTCCGGGGACTTCGCTCACAAAATCGTGCAGTCTATGATGAAACACTTATGTGAGATTCTGTAGGCGCAGTGTCAAGACATATTCGTAGCCCTCAACCGCACTGCATCAGGGAAGCAGCTGTTTCCAACCAGAGAAGCCGTTACCAAACCCCAACCTCTCCTGGAAAGCACGATTGATAGATGGAACTGGGGACTCCTAACCATTGTTCGCTTGAAGGGTGTACAGTTTGACAGCATACTGATTAATGTAGCCGCTCTGCTTCAACGTTCGCTCCAACATCCACTTCACTTCAACGTCCTCCAGCAGCGGCTCCGCTTCAACGTTCGCTCCGACAGCCGCTCTGCTTCAACGCTCTCTCAAGCATCCGCTCCGCTTCAACGTTCTCTTCATAAGCTGCTCCAGAATCCGAAGCCGAAGCTTCAGTGTTTGGCTCCTTAAGTTTCAACATCCTTTCCAAGAGTCGAAGCTCCTTCAACGTCGTTTCTTCCTGCAAAGGGTCATACCACCACGCTCCCCATGTCAAGGATCATGATCACAAATAGCCAACCTTCGTAGTCATGACCGCTTTTTGATCCATCTCATAAAAACTCGTGATCATGGACAGTTTTCTCGCTTACGCGTCCATCCAATCCTTTTACTTCCATGGATGCCCATACAATTCCATCCAACCTACTTTGTTACCACGACAATGTAGTCTCTTCTGATTACATCTGCTACCAAGAACTGTTTCCGCTCATTTATTGATACCATCCAAAGCTTCACCATGGCGGTAATCACTACAAAAGTAACCTGTACTCCTCCATATTTTAAGTTCCACGTGGAAGAAGTAACAAAATCACCAGTACGAACGCACAATGGTGATGTCTTTATGATGGTCAACCCACTGACCATACAAGATAAAAAAAATATAAGCCATACTTGGGGACTGAGGATATACACGGAATCCCTTCACTGTCAAAGCTCAGAAGACACGTTCAACCAAAATGTCATAGCCACAACAAGGTCATCTACTCTTCAAGGGTGCAGCGCAAGAAAATCATCACATATCTGTCCAGAAGACGCCTTCAACACTTTACAAGGCCTCGGAGGATCCCAAGCCTATTCAGAGGAAAACAACTTCAGAAACTGAAGAAAAATGCGACTGGGGACTTCTCATAGCAGTCAATCCCGATGACCATCAAAGACTCATGAGATAACTCCAGAGACGCGGCTGAAACATTTTCTTGAAGAAACAGAGGGAGCCATGATAAACAACATAACTCTCTCATTCCTACCACTTCACTATCCAGGATATTTCATCATGTGATATTCTGATCACCCCAGCGCAACAACCAGAAGAGTACGATACACTTATATCAAATCCCATGGACGTGGATTCAAGGCGATGCAATGAAAGTAGGCTACACATGGGGACCACCAACATGGGACGCTTTCATTCCCCTCAACCAGGTTATTTATGTTTTCAACATCATCACTGTCGAAGTTTTACGAGCCGCAGGAATTTCTCAACATGAATCCGTACATGTGCACCGAAGACTCCAAATGCACGCCACAAAGATAAATTCACATTTTCGGCCAAGCCATCGGATCTAACAGAAGCATAACTGGGGACTGCTCACCACATCCCATTCCACACGATAGTCCAAGATTCGTAAGATGGTTCGAAGGATGCCACTTGGAACCAAGTCCTTGTAGACTTCATAGTAGCACATCGCCAACGAAACGTCTCCAACTCATCTATTTCATCCAGTGTCTCCGGAAGATTTCGACCAGTACAAGCATCCACAACATATTTTCATCGCGATCAGAGGGTCCAGGCACTGAACAACCTAAAATCAAGGATAGACCGGAAACGCAACCACATCCATCCCTCCCAAGAATGCAATGGAATTTGATAAATTTTGGAATCCACTGGAGAGACACTGCATACGAAAGCACGGATCCGGACGAGCAACAGAAAACAGAACAAGGTCAATATCTCTTTTCATGCGGACGGAGTTTCTAGAGTTTGAACAAAATAAAGATTCCTTCTTGCTCCATGAAACAGATGACTGGGCGCGACTATGCCACCTCAGGCCCGCAACATCCCTCCTGAGTTTTTCCTGAATTTTACTGTCGAGCTGTTTTCACCTCCCGAACGAGTTCAAAACTTAAATATTCCCTCGTGGGGAGATAGGAAATTATTTTCCGTTTAGAATGGAGGGGAGGACCGTCAAAATCCGAGTTCATACGAGAATTCTACAGCGATTCTAGTAAGGGGCGCTAATTAGGGTTGCAGCATGCTAAAATCTGAAGCAAGTTGTTACCTTCCCGAAGCCAGTCGTCACCTTCTCAGGGAAATGAAGCAAGTTGTTATCTTCCTGAAGCCAGTCGTCACCTTCCCAGGGAACTGAAGCAAGTTTTTACCTTCCCGAAGCCTGTCGTCACCTTCCCAGGGAACTGAAACAAGTTGTTATCTTCCCGAAGCCAGTCATCACCTTCGCAGGGAACTGAAGAAAGTTCTTATATTCCCAAAGCAAGTTGTTATCTTCCCAAAGCAATTCGTCATCTTCCCACGGAACTAAAGCAAGCTGCCATCATTCCACGGGCCCACAATTCTTCCTGAACTTTAATGTCGAGCTGTTTTCACCTCCCGAACGAGCTCAAAACCTAAATATTCCCGCGAGGGAGATATGAAATTCTTTTCCGTTCAGAACGGAGGGGCAGACCGTCAGAATCCGAGTTCGTACGAGAATTCTACAGTGATTCTAGTAAAGGGAGCTAATTAGGGTTTCGGCATGCCAAACCCTAATTCAGACAAAGTTGCCATCATCCCATGAAACTGAATCCGGTCGTCATCTTTCCAAGGAACTCAAGCTAGCTCCACTCCAAGCCGATCAACGCAAGTAGCTCCATTTCAAGACGACCAACGCCTGCGGATCCCATTCCAAGCCGACCAACGCCTGCGGCTCCCATTCAAAGCCGACCAATGCCTGCGGCTCTTATTCCAAGTCGACCAACGCCAGCGGCTTCGCTCAAGACACACCAACACTGACAACTCGTTAATCCGGCACCTCCGCGTTCTCTATCCCATCCAAGATGACGCGTGACCAAGCTAAGCCGACAGTCTGCATCTCAACCAGCAACCGCCTCTACCATTTCAAGGTGTAGCCAGCAACACAACGAGTAGAATTCACGTAAGGCCGGCAACACAAGAATCACGAATTCTCCTTACTGCTCAAAAAAGGTTAGTCGGGTCTTCCTGACCATCTTTTCATGACTTGCCATTTCGATTTTATCCTGGTCTGTCACCATCTTATGCTTACCTCGCAACAATGCTCCTATTCCGAGCTAAGCAGGGGACTTAATGTTGATGGTGGTTTTTAGCTTAGGGTTAAAATCGTAAAACCTTACATCTGACATGACGTCATTACAACCACTAGCGCATTTATTGAATCATTCAACATAACTACGTAAGAATTACTAGGGTACCCTTTTTTTACACATGTGTCATGTTCCACGGCAGAACCCTTAGTATTGACCGACATCATCTTCGTACATACCAAACCCTAATTCTCATGCTACCGCGCCAAGGCATGCCAACCATTCCAGCCACATCTCCGCGCCAAGGCATGCCAACCACGCCATCCGCACTACTGTGCCAATGGCAAACCATGCCAGCCGCATCTCCGCACCAAGGCATGCCAGCCACGCCACTGTGCCAATGGAAAACCATGCCAACCACGTCTACCGCGCCAAGGCATGCCAACCATGCTAGCCGCATCATGCGCCAATGGAATTCCAAACCCTTGGCCCCACCATGCCAAGCCAACCGCACCTTGCCTTGGACCCAACCATGCTAGCCGTACCATGCGCCAATGGCATGCAAAACCCTTGGTCCCACCATGCCAAGCCAACCGCACCTTGACTTGGCCCCACCATGCCAAGCCATCCGTACCAAACCCTTGGCCCCACTATGCCAAGCCATCCGCGCCATTGGCCTTGGCCCCACCATGCCGGCCTTCCCTATGAGGCTACCAAAACGAAGGCGTGCGACGATCAATGACCACCCTTCCATCCTGGATGCAAATCCTAGATGTCCAAGGTCGCCAAACAACGCATGGTAACCTTTGTCTCAAAACCCCAGTTTTGGCCATGCCAAACCGCGCCAAGGCATGCCATGCCACATGTGCCAATGGCATGCCGACCACCTTGTCGCGCCACACCGTGCCGGCCTTCCCTATGCGGCTACCAAAACGAAGGAGTGCGACGATCAGCGGCCACCCTTCCATCCTAGATGCAAATCCTATCCGTCCAAGGTCGCCAAACAACGCATGGTAACCTTTGGCCCAAAACCCTAGTTTTCGCCACGCCAAACCGCGCCAAGGCATGCCATGCCACATGTGTCAATGTCATGCCAACCACCTTGCCGTGCCATACCATGCCGGCCTTCCCCATGCGGCTACCAAAACGAAGACGTGCGACGAGCAACTGCCACCCTTCCATCATGGATGTAAATCCTAGCCGTCCAATGTCGACAAACAACGCATGGTAAACTTTGGCCCAAAACCCTTGTTTTGACTGCGCCAAACCGCGCCAAGGCATGCCATGCCACATGTTCCAATGACATGCCAACCACCTTACTGCGCCATACCATGCCGGCCTTCCCCATGCGGCTACCAAAACGAAGACGTGCGACGATCAACGACCACCCTTCCATCCTAGATGTAAATCCTAGCCGTCCAAGGTCGCCAAACAACGCATGGTAACCTTTGGCCCAAAACCCTAGTTTTGGCCACGCCAAACCGCGCCAAGGCATTCCATGCCACATGTTCTAATGGCATGCCAACCACCTTGACGCGCCATACCATGCCGGCCTTCCCTATGCGGCTACCAAAATGAAGGCCTGCAACAATCAACAACCACTTTTTCATCTAAGATGCAGATCTTATACGTCCAAAGTTACCAGCTAACGCTGGCAACCTTTGGCCCAAGTTTGGTCGCGCAAGTACCTCTGCTGCCACTAACGCTGAAATTGCTCGTCTTCAAGATGAAGTTGACTGCATGAAAGTGCAGTTGGAATATGTTGAAGAATAAAATCCATATTTGATTGAAAAATTCTATGAAATTGCTAGAGATCATTATGGATGGAGTGATTGATATCTAGTATATTTGATTTGTTGTTATCTGTTAATCTTCTTAAATCGAACTATTGTTGTTTCTATGTTTGTAATAACTCTTATGTTTAGCCTTGAATGATTTTTATCTTTCAATTAAAATTGCTACATATGATAGTTCAATGAGAAGTACAGATAAACCTTGTCAAAAGTTATATCGTTTATATGTCGATATGCATGTATTGATGCAAGAATGCATGAACTTTTGACAAACAAAAGTTAAGCCTATTATGTCATTTATTGATGGAATATGGGTTAAAATCTTTTATTTACAAGGATTATGTCTATTGTATGTCGTTATGCAAATAGTGATGGAAAATAGAATGAATCCTTGTATATTCCGCAGTATTGATCTTCCCTGATCCATATTTTATGTATATACTGTGTGGCTCCATAAGTCTTCTTGTGTGAGCATTTCCAACTAAACTAATCATAAATTCGTTTGTGATTATTTTGGTTGTGTATTCCGATTAAACTAATCATGGGTTCTCTTGTGGTTAATTTAATTGAGAATTTTTGGATAACAAAATCATTTTTTGGTTTTTGGTGTCCAAAGAAATCCTTCTTTTCTTGTAAAAGTAAGGTCGCTCTTATTGTTCTTTCGGGAATGACATCAAATGGGGGAGAGTTCTTTTGAACTTGCCTTAATTTCCATATCTTTGTGGGGAGTGCGGCTGTGGAATATTTGATGAGTTATCTTGTATCTTTATAAACTCCATGATGAATGCATTTAGCTTCGGCTTTATGATTGCATCTAAACAAAGTTGATATGTACTTTTCTTTGGTCCTGAAGTGTCTCCATGAGAATTTCATTAGGATCCCATTTTCGTACCTTTGCCAATTTTATTGACAACAAGGGGGAGAATTAATATGTAGTTCACACTACAAATATATATGGTTTTCGGATCATTATGTAAGGGGGAGTGGTTTTCGTGTTGAGACGAAGTATTGAATAAGGGGGAGTGATACATATCACCATAGCATTGTTGTTGAAGTTGTGACATGAGAACTTTGATTCTGTGTAATAATATTATGACACTGTATAAAAATGATCGAGAGATTTTGTTTTCTCATTGTTATGGCTACGGAACTTCAACAACGATGATGCTAAACTTACAACCTTTGGAATCATTGGAGTACTTGGAAGTGACGAAGATTTTGAGTAATGTTGAAGCACCAAGGAGATCAAGCATGTGGACGAGAAGCTACAAAGTTTTATCTTTTTTGTAATCCATATATGTTGATAATTTTGCCACTAAAATTGACAAAGGGGGAGATTGTTAGAGCATTGATCAGTCGAACTCGCATGTGTTGCTATCTCAAGCATGTTTGTCAATATTAGTGATCAAAACTATATGTTTTGATTTCTAGTTTACTTATGACTAAGTCTCGGTCTAGGATAGGCAAGTGTAGTTGAGCTCCAGACTCCATGGCGATCATATTACAAAGACGAAGAACTACTCGAGGAACCGGTGGAACTTCATCCGACTAAAAGGTATGTGGAGACTTGAACTCATCTATCACTCAAAAGTCTATTCTATCTCCTATTCTTGATACAAAGTCGTATAAGTATGATAGTTTTCATACATAAACATTTGCTATTTCGAGCCGAGTTTACTCGCCTATTTTTTTCTCGAAATATGTGTTGGTAAGATTTTGATTTAACCATTTTCATCTTCACCCATTACGAAAGTCATGATGACGTTTTAATATTGAAAATAGCTTTGATGACGATAGTCGTGAATATAACGATTGTTACAACATCATAGAAGAATGTTTCAATGATTGAAATGTAGAGTTGGGATTACCATCAATAGATATAAGCATATATAGTGTGTTCGCACATTAGTGTATAAATCCATGTACCGAAGACCAAGTGTGTGCATATGTGTGCATGCGGTATTGGTGAAGGAGACAGGTTGGGTACGCATACTGGCGGAAGTTTTCTAACCGAAAATTTCTGCTGAGTTTGTAATTTGCAAACTTATAAACCAGTCACCTTAGGTACGCGTACCCACGAAAGTTTTCGAACCGAAATTTTTTGATGAGTTTGTAAACTCAAATCCGGTAGCTAAGGTGCGCATACTCAAGCTGGTGATATCTCAAATTGGTAGTTCATGAACTTAAAACAATAAATTATAAGGAAGCAATCTTTGCAAACCGTGGCTATATTGTTCATAAATTGATTCAAGTGGATCAAACCGATTTTGTTTCAATTGTATCTATGAATAAAGACCTAAGCAATTGAATAACGCTTCAACTAGTTCTTATGAGTCATTTGAACTAGTTATGAGAAAGATGAATACAGTTAATATGAAGCTCTCATATGGCTAACCATTGGTTAACTATTTATAAACCAACTAAGTGTACACGTTCAGATACAGTTACTCAAACCTAAATAAATACATTTCATTTGTGTGTGACAAGCTAAGTTTCGATCTAACGGTTGAAAGATATTAGCTTGGTTGAATCAGGTTTTTCATCTAACGGTGAATATTGAATGCTTTGTTACCAAGGTAACTTAGATTGCAAACCCTGATTTGAAAACTATATAGGGGAGACATCTAGTATCTGGAAAAAATAATCCCCACACCTCCTGTGTGATACTAGTTTGTTTGCTAGAGTCGATTCTCCTTTAACCTTAGGTTTCTTCTCGAGACCCTGTAGGTTAACGACTGAAAGACTTTATTGGGATTGTGAAGCCAGACGAAACTACTTTTCTTGTAGTTGAGCGATTTGATCTTGTCATTTTCTATAGTACGAGTTCAATTGAATAATTGACTTGAGATTAATCTTCGATAGTGCAAGATAAAAAGAAATCATAAACATCTTCGTCTCATCGTTTGTGATTCCACAATATCTAGTTTCGCTACCATACGATTTAGATTATTGTGAGGTGATTGATAATACTAGGTTGTTCTTCGGGAATATAATTCCGGGTTATCAATTAGTTCCTATCACCTTGATTTATCAAAAGACGAAACAAAAAACTCATAGGTTTATCTGTGGGAGACAGATCTATCTATTATCAATAGACTTTTCTGTGTGATACAGATTTTTTTATTAAAGTCTTAGACTTTGGGTCGTAGCAACTCTTAGTTGCTGGTGAGATCATCTAAGGGAATTAAGTGTGTAGTATCCTGCTGGGATCAGAGACGTAAGGAGCGCAACTGTACCTTGAATCAGTGTGAGATTGATTAGGGTTCAACTACAGTCCGGACCAAAGTTAGTTTGTAGTAGGATAGTGTCTGTAGAGGCTTAATACAATGTGGTGTTCAATCTAGACTAGGTCCCGGGTTTTTTTTGCATTTGCAGTTTCCTCGTTAACAAAACTTCTGGTGTCTGTGTTATTTCTATTCCGTATTATATTTTGTTATATAATTGAAATATCACAGGTTGTGCGTTGTATCGATCAATTATGAAATCCAACCTTTGGTTGTTGATTGGAAATTGATTGATCCTTGGATATTGGTCTTTGGTACCATCCAAGTTTTTATTCTTGTATTTAATAAATATTCGTAGATTTCTATTTGCTTGAGTAAAGATCAAATCAAGAGATTGAGATATTAACTCCTCGATATACTTTTCTCTAGATTGAGTCTGATTTTCTAGTTGATTCTCTAAAAAGTATATTGGAGTTAGTCCATACAGATTGCTAACCGAAATATTAGGTGAGGTTGTTGTACCCCCGCATTTTTAGTTTCCACGAAAAAGCAGTCTCTTCTGATCACAACTGTTGTCAAGAACCGTTGATGCTCGTTTCTTGATACTAGTCAGAGCTTCACCATAGCAACAAAAACTACGGACAAAGGTAATCTGAACTTATGCATATTCTATTTTCTCATGGAGGAAGTAATATTGCTCAAACGCGCACCTGAAAATACCAAAATTCTCAGGATTGAGTCATGGACGATGTGGTGACACGGGCATACACCTTGACCGACCAAGGTCGGACCTTGGGCATGCAAAAGCTGGTCCCACATCCTATTAATGATTTTGACCTAATTAATCTTCTACAGTTTATTTTGAGTTCAAACTCTTTCCAAAAAATTTGGAATTTGATCGAGAGACCATCATTTGGTCCCACGACCACCAAAGGCCGGTCTCATACCCCTTGGCCAGTCCTCATCTATCCATAATTAGGTTTTATCATCTAATGCTGAGACGAGCAATATTTTAATAATATTAAACGAGCATTTAATCATTCTTTCACCAACTGGTCTATAAAGGACTTTGGTAAACGCTCATTCAAGAACTTGGGCACCACATGGTCGGCATCATCCCATGTAGCCGTCCCACTCTCTCCCATTGGTTAATTTTCAGTAAATCATCAATTGGTCAACAATTGACCAAAATTAGGGTTTCAAATCAAATGCCTTGCAAAGCATAATTCGTTCAAACCCTAATAATTTTATGTCGATCTAGAAATCAACATTTTAGTTAATAATATTCGGTCCATCTATCATATTTTAATTAATATTTTATTTTGGTCCCGCTACCAATAATTCATGGATCGACCAATATTGCTCAAACGAGCAATATTTGCTTAAAATCGCAATATTTATTTTGCTCATTCAACTGGGTTCAGAACTCATTGATTCAACTATCAATTGCTCGACCTAGCAATATTCCTCATGTTGATTCAACTATCAACATTTGAGAATTCCATTGATCCATCAATCAATACTCTAATTTAATGTTTGGTCATGCTACCAACATTTTTGCTCGACTGAGAAACATGGTTCGAGTGGATATCTAATATTTCTGATTTATACTATGTCATATTAGATCAGAGCATTCTGCGTAATTCAACAATATCCCTGGTTTCCTATTGAACATCACAATAAGTCCTTGATCGAGCAACCTCATCGGACGATCATCCAAATTCTCAAAACATCATTATTACCTCGACTGGTAAAATGATATATCACAATTCATCGAAACTCGGTGTCTGAGCGTATCTCAACAAACATATCATGCTCAATTCATGAGTTCTAGAGCATACCACATTCGTTCATTATGCTCGACTCGTCAAGGCTAAGACTCATTGTCTAGTCAAGTCAACAACTGACTATTTAAATACACGTCCGCCTTGCAAACTCCGCATTCATGAGACATCAATCATGTTACATAGGGGTATAATCATTAGGGTTTGGTCTGGAGGTCTACGACACGTGTGTTCACCCACGATGAGAAATGTGAGTAATTCGTGCAAGCGGTTGAGGAAGTTAGGAAAGTAGTGGATGGACAATCAACCAAGTCTCCGCACGACATGGAACTGGTTTGACCACGATTTTCCACATTCACACTCTTTCACTCGAGCAACCGTCGCACTTACTGGGATCAATATGTCTACTATTATTGCAATATAAATAAGTTTCTGAATCCATGATTGAACAACCAAGAATCATCTGTTAAACAAAAATTTCGACACACAAGAAATTATCGCTCAATCGATCAGAACTATTTTCACTTGAACATAACAGTTCATCAACTTGCAGAAATCATCACACGTTCAAAATCCTTGATCGACCCTCCTACAGATCTACCCTCTTTGTGACCGAATTGACTCTGGAACCGCCATTGTCTTGGTTTAGGCTGGAGTCCTACAGATTTATCTCTCGAACTCAAAGCACTCCCGTGCAGTGCATCTGTTAGAAGAAGGTTTAAGAAATTTGCTCGGTCGAGGAGTCCTTCTCCGCACGGTCGTCTCTTCACTTTCCTAATAAAACCAGTAAATCTTTTTCTCCCATCTACAACAGGTAAAATATTTTTAAGATAAAAATTAGGAAGAACAGATCAGAGTGGTATGAGTGAAAATGGTTGATAATGAATGTATTTATAGTGATTGGGAGTTGTAGCCGTTGCGAATAGATCCTCTGAGTTTTTACTCGTTGGTGATTCTTCCCCAACCGCACGTGGCTGACCATTCGAAGCTAACATATCTTCTCCAACTTCCACCATCTCAATCAAAATGGTACGTGCCTGATCCAGTCACAAACTTTTTCCCCAGTTGCCCAATAACTTTGCTCATAGTGGAAAACCACCTTTGCCTATCCACGTGGCTGACCTAAATACTTGAACAGACAATTCCTATAGGTATTTCCTAGAAATTATATTTATAGGAAACCCGATATAGGGACTTCTTAATCCAGTAAAGGAGCTTCACCATTATCCCAATGTTTATTCATGAGTTGGTTAGGGGGTATGCTGAAGGTACAGTAAATGTCCCAATTACCCTTTCATAAGTTAAACCTATATCATAAAAATACAAATCTAATTCTCTAATTGCAATCCTCGTCTACAACGCAAAATCAATCATCATCAACAACCCTTCCATCAATTAAGCCTTAAAAAAAAAAACTAATTATCTAATTTTATTCAGCATCAACCCAAATTCAATCGATTTCAAACAAGATTGAAGTATGTTATATTTTCTCAAACAAGTTCGAAAAAAATCGATTTCAGAACCAGATACAATTGGCTTTAATGAGTTACGGTTGGCTTCGAAAAAACTTAAAAACATGAGTTACAGTTGGCTTCGAAAACGAAAAATGAGTTACGGTTGGCTTCGAAAAACCAAAACATGAGTTACAGTTGGCTTTAATGAGTTGTGGTTGGTTTTGAAAAACCAAGAACAATAACTGGTTTACGATTCATTATGTATGAGTTACATTTGGCTTTGAAAAAGAAAATAACCAACCATAAGTTTTTTACGGTTTTATCCGATAAGCCAAATCCCATTCGTATCTGGTTTATGATTTGACTTTCCCCAATTTTAGTCAGTTAGGTTTGGAAGTTCATCCTTATATAACCGTAAATACCTCATATAGTTGGATTCGAGGAAAAAGGCCGACCATAAATTGCTCTCGTAAACTATAAAAAATCAATCTTTTTATGTACTTTCACTGTCATAAGGTATGTAAAATTTGGTTTCTCTATCATATAAGGATTCAACCTCCTCGATTTTACATTCTGGTGGAGTAATTCAAAATCTAGGTTTTGAAAAAAAAAAAAAATTATTTTTACTTCTAAAACTAGAATTAGCTAATATAATTAAGCGACCATTCAAAATCATTCACCCAATCTAAGTAACTAATACTAACTTTAAGTTTAAATCAAAGTCATTCATCTAACCTAAGTAACTAATATTAGATTAGCTAATGTAATTAAGCGATCCACACTAATAGAATGGGGGCTATTTAGTCATTAAAAATATTTAGATGAGAGGTTTTTGGAATTAGTAACTTGTGACCCTATTTTGTTTGCCCTCAATTGGACTTAGAAGCCCCAATAATAGATTAAATGGACAGTACATTCTGAGCTTTAACATGTGAGATCTACCCCTCCGGAATTTAGATCATAGGTAACAATCAAGGTCATATTGGTGCAGCTTTAATTGCGGCAACCATATTATGAGAATCGCAGTGATCTGAAAAGATTGAGATTCTGGTGAAGATGTTTAATAATATAACGATGATTATGCTACTAGTGAAGACTGAATATTTACCAGTCACTTGGTACATGTACCTTGGACTGATTTTCTCTTGGTCATTCCTGAGAACTTTAACGTTGACCGACCCCAAGTATAGGACACCAAAAGGAAAGAAAAGAAAAAAAAAAGAAAAGCACAAACGTTTATAATTTCTCACGTAGTTCTATCAACTATGGTAAAAGAAATTTGCAGACTTCATTAGGTAGTAGGTACTACGATGTTCAAATTTATAATTATTATTTTTTTTAGCTGTCAGCTTTTGCTATTTTGTTTGGTTCACAACGAGCCATGTCTGCTGAGAAATCTATATTTCAATTTTTTGTTTCAAGGAGTCCAGGACTTTGGGTCTTTGTGGACTGTGCAGAAACTGCTTGAACGCTCTCTTATCCCAGTGCGTCATCAATGCTTGCTGAAGGTGACACTTCCTCTAGTTTAGGAGATGATGTGGACATATTAAGCGATCCGAACAAGCGTATCCGCAGCTACTTCATGTCCTTACTGGAGTGCAGGACCAGTCCAACCCCTACCCTAGCTAGCTTGATAAATAATCACTTATTTCCTTGTGGAAGTGCATGTTTTGTCTAGTTCAGTAAGAAGCATTGAATTTATTTTGTTTTAGCCTCCTTATTATCTTCTATTACCATGTTATTTTTTAGAAACCAAATTTGTATTTCGTAAAGCTGTTGTAAACCTCTAGGGTCGTAGTTACATACTAAGTAGGCTTTTTTCCCAAGCCGTGCAGCAATTTTTTATGCCACCTTAGTAATATCTATTTTGATGTCGACTCCATGAGACATGCCATTATCCGTGAGTGTGGAATATAGGTTGCCCACTCGCTTGTACAAGTCTATAGTAGTCTGAAAATAATCTACTAGGCTCATCCCCGACAAGGCGCCATGCTTATTCCAGTCATAAGTCCAGAAATCGATAGCTTGTCTTTCCTTTTGGGTCTCGCGACGCCCACTCCCATGATCATATTTAAACTTAGCATTTGGCCAGTATGTTAGCAAATCAGTCTTTAACTTCTCATTTCCAACAAGTATCTGCAGGTAAATCGGTAAAAATAAATTAAAACCAATCGAGTTAACACAAGATAGACACGGGAAGACAAAAAGATCAAAAGAACGAGAAAAATTTACCTTAGTGAAGTCCGCCTTAGTTGCTGGTGGGCTAGTTTCAGGTTGAGGCCAAAGGCCGTGAATAGTAAACCTGTCACCGGGCAATTCAGTGGGCCATGAGGCATCACAGGGGTTTTCTTTGACGTTGCACACGACCCTTGGCCAGGATAACACAAGCTTATAATGATCAAATGCTGGTACAGCTGGAAGAGGAGGAGGAGGAGGAGGAGAAGGGGTTGTTGGCGGAGTGAGAGGAGGTCTGCGTGTACGAGGAGGTTTTTTCTTATTCTCTGAAAAGAAAAAGCGAGGAGTAAGTGTAAGTGCTACTCTGGCAAAAATAACATGAAATGTAAAATCTAAAAAGAAATGAGAGAGTATGAAGCGGTACCAGTCGATGTTTCTGTACTAGGTGAATTAAATGAGAAAGGACTTGGAGCAGTGAGAGGAATTCCAGTATTACCTGCAAACAGAAAATACAACATGGTCAATTAGTACACTTGTTTTTACACCAAAATTGTAACCTGCTGAATTATACAAGAAACTTGTTCAAAACTTCGAATCGAAGTAAATAATTTCATAACAGAATTATATTACTACCTTTGCATACAAAAGGGACGCCGGACATATTACAAGCAAGCAGGAGTGATTTTGCTAATGTTCGATTGATAGGTGATGAAGAAAATGGAACATTTCCTGTGATCAAAAGGCAAGCACAATCCATACTAGTGCCTACAATCTCCTTAAGATTATAACAACATTGAGATGATGGGAAAACCCCATTTCCACCACTACCAGTAACATAACTCAAACATGGTGTGAAGCTAGAAACCACAGATGCAGAACATGATGTGGTTATTTTCCAATAAACTGGTGATACTGAAATTGCCACTATTAACACAAGGATTGTTGTAATTACCCGACAGATAAACTCTCCCATAATTGATTCAATATTCTTCGGTAAGGTCTATGAGGAATTAGGAGTGATACTTCCTAAATGCATGCAAAAGACTCGGAGAGAAAAATGTTGTGTGGGAATTGAGAGCAAAAAGAAATGAGATTTGTGAACGAAGATACACCTATATATAGGAGGGAAAACACATATTTTCTTCTTTTTTTTCCTGAAAATGTTTGAAAACAAATAAACAAAAAGAAAAAAAGAAGTAATGGCTATATTTTGAGTTAGTAATAATATCTTTAGGTAAAGGTTAATTAAACCCTACATACCCTAGTAATCTCTTAAACTCTTATTTAATTTTTCACCAAAACCCTAACAACACCAATCTTCTAAGTTCTAACCCCAATTGGTTTCTGGCTTCCAGCTCTGATCATAATACATGATTACATTTTCTCTAAATTATTATCTTGGCTAAATTGAGGCATATGTCATTTAATTGGGGCCTATAAATTACTTCATCTACCTAATACACAATGATAAGGGGTGTCTAAATTTATTGAAACTATCAAAATTACCCTCAAAAAAATATTAATATTACTAAATTACCCCCATCAATCCTTAATAATAAACCTAACTAACTAAAATTAGTTTTAATTTCTAACCTAAAAACCGATTCTTCATCTCCTCTACTCCCTCTTTTTTCATTTTTTTGAAACCAAAAATCGTCGATTATCGACGATCCAAAAACGATTAATCGTTTTCTTTCTTCTATAAAATGTCCAAACCATCAAGAATCATACATGCTACTAATAAGAATTATTCTAGTGATAACGATCCCAAAATTGTTGAAGTGATTCGAAAGAAAACGGATGAAGTACTCGAAGAAGCCGAAGCCTCTCGTATTGCACAAGAGGAGGAGGAAATGGGTTGAATCAGGTACTTTTCTATCAACCCAATCCTCTAAAGTAGGTTTTAGTAACATGCAATCCCTTAGAAATCGAAAATTTTGAATTCAAAATTATCTGGGTTTTAGAGAATCGGATTATGTTAGTGTAGAAGTAACCCGATTCTATTTAGAAACGATTGATATATGTTCTTGGTCACATACCCCGATTGTGCTGCATGTGAATAAGAATCGGAGTACGTTAATGAATAATAACCAACTAAAATGTGTGTGAAAAAAATGCAAGATTCTGGCATTTTTTCAGTCAGAATCGGGTTACATGGACCTATATGTAACCCGATTCTGACAGTTTCCCAGAGGGTCAGTTTCAGGATCGGATTACATGTACATATATGTAATCCGATTGCTATGAAGAAAAGTTTTGTAACTTTAAGAATCGGATTACATGTACATATATGTAATTCGATTGCTATGAAGAAAAGTTCTGTAACTTTAAGAATCGATTTACATGTGCATTACAAAAGCCCGATTTGTGAGAGGTATATTCTATGTGATTTTGCAAGGACACAATCGGTTTATGTGGTCATCTCTAAAATCCGATTGTGTGATTTGAATTCAAAAAAATAGCCGTTGAGACTTCATCTATATAAAGACAACCTCTTTGAGCCACTCCCACATCACACACTTAGCCTAGAAAATGGAATGGGAACCATATGAAGAATTATGTCTCGTTAAATCGTTTGCTAATACGTTCCGTGAACGTCCGAATGAAATCTATTGAATGTTTTGGAAAATAGTTAAAGAGTTCTTTTACGGGCGTACCGGGAATCCCAATAACCGCAAATGGAGAGACTTTGCATTTCGATTCCAATATATTAAAGGTGCAATGCGAGAGTACGCAAAAGTTAGAAATATGGTGTACGACTATCATCCACGAGTTCCTCTTAGGGAAAAAGTGAGTAATGCGAATTCGTAATGGGGAAACTAAGTTTATTCACCACAAAGAATATACGACGTTGTACCGACGTGCTCGGAGGTTCATTGACGAGCATTTGATGTGTCAAATTCTAGAATTCCCATACTGAATCATATATATGTATGTAGTGTGCTAATTTCCTAAACCATGTAATGAATATTTTGTTTATGAAAGTATGACATAATCGGATTACGTGTACATATATAAACACCGATTCCAGAAATCGGTTTATGTGGGTATTGATTAAACTCCGTTCTGGGTTTACATCGTCATTTGGCATAAAATCAACCCAGAATCGGTTTACAAGACACTAACATAATCTGATTCTGGATCGAGTCTTTTGAAAAAATAAATAAACTACAAGTGTTGATTATGCATTAATAAAAGTTAATCCTGAAATTAACTTGATTAAACATTATTTAACTATCCGAATTAATACTAATCTCACAGTGACATATTAGGCATTGACATAAATAGTGGATAAGGGGTTTTTATGAATTATTTCTTAATGACCCTATTTTGTGATGTAGTTATAGGCTCCAATTAAATGGTATAGGACCAATTTAGCCAGGTAAATTATCGCCAAAACAAACTAGATTTTTCTCGAGCATTAAAGTCGAAAGACATCTTGTGTAAATTAAGTATACATTTTCATATTAAATTCTCTGTTTTGAGTATTCATTCCAATGGCAATTTCTACTACAAGAGAGTTATGGACATAGTTGTTCTAGTAGTGCTTGTGACTGGATTGGCAACATGTCACTGCTTAATTTGTTGTAAATGTGATTGTTTGCTTACCATTACATGTCTCTAGCCAAAATGTTATTGTGTTTTGATGCATTCATTTCACATGAAAAATTTCTAGAAGCCAAAAAATTAATTTCTTTTTAATGCTAAATAGAATTATATATATATATATATATGTATATATGTATATATATCTTTATTTCTTATATATTTGGATGCCAGACTGTTTTTATTTATTTTTGTCATTTCTATTGATGATTTATATGCTGATTTTGGCTATTCAATGAACTTAACTTTCAGAATTTTCATTACTTCTCAGAAGTATTGCTGCTTTTATAAAAGTCACTTTAAACAAGAACGTGTTTTATTAATTCTAACACACATACAACAAGGAACTGACGGTTTCAAGTCATTTTTATGTATCCATAAGTAGGTACTGTACAGTCTGTTTCTTTTATCTATCTACCACCACCTTTTAACCTCAACTTTAAGAAGAAAGGCATATTAATTAGTAGCTAGTCCATCAAGAAAACTTAGAAAACCGTTTATAGAAAACCAGTTAATGGAGGTAGTAGTTCTAGGCATGTAAAATTGTCAAGTGAAAACTACAGGGAGATCCATTTTACAGATTCTTCCCACTATGAAATCCACGCTCAGAAATTCCCAGGCGTGCGCCCGTTTTTTAGGGTAAAATATTTTTCACACCCAGAATTTCTAAAATTAGGTTTTGGTCTTTTCTGTTCTTCTAACCTTCAATCTCTCGTATCCCATTATCACTGCGCCTCCCCCTTCCTCTCCTCTGAACTATTTTTTCTGACTTCGTCTGGTAATGGTGGTGGTGGTAATGGAGATTGGGTGGTAGTGATTGAGATTGAGGAGGAAAAGATGAAGAATCAGATGGGAAAATCATTACGGTGGTGTCTTGATTGGGTCTGAATTTTGAGAACAAATCAATTAGGTGAAGAAAGGTGTTGCGCTGATACTATGGAATTGAATCATGGGTTATTGATTGTTTGAATCATGGGTTTTAGTGTGAATATGTATTTTGAAGTTTGGTCAAGGAAGTGGAGATTTATATTGGCTGAATTGGTTAGTCGTTTAGTTATGGTCTTAAATTGGGATTCGCTGGTATTAGCTCCGTGAGCGTTACAACTAATTGAAGAAGAAATTTGAATGTGCTGGTTCAATTGGTTTCATCTATGGCCAGAAAAATTGGTGAAATTAATTATGCTAAACAAGGGAGTTTTCACGAGTTATGACAGTGGAATGTATCAAGTCCATACAAGATGTAGTCGTAATTGGAGGTTTAGGGGGAACTTTTTAGATAATAAGAGAAGAAGATTGTTGATGTGATGATTTTGATGCGTCTATATATTTCGGTTGTTGTTGGAATTGATGTGCAGTTCCTCTCCATTGTCAGTGACGTACATCAAGTGTTCGAGAAAAAGCATGACCGACCAGTTATTGAAGAATGGGGGTCAGCAATAACACAAGGTAAGGCCGTAGGAACACTATGCATATGTATATTGAAGAATGGTTTATTTACTTGTGTTCTCGTGACATAATTATGTTTTCTAAAATGAAACCAACCAATCATTATGTTGTGTATGTTGATTAAACGGGGTGGCAGAGGCCTCATTACATAACATGTTTGTTTAATTCTTTATTTGCTTACCGAATGTTGTAATTGTTCATATGGATAAAATGTTGCTTATGTTTAAATCTTGTATGAACGTACTTAGAATTTGGATTAGAGGGAGTTTTGATTAATTTGATAGAATTGGTTAGTCGGTTAGTTATGGTCTTAATGCTGGAAGATGTTGGGAAGGAAGTTGAAATGTTGTTAACAGTGGTTGGAGATCGACAAAAAGTTGTGCTGCAGGTGTTATGCATCTAAAAAAATATGTTGCATAATTTGTTATGCAGTCCCGAAAATGGTTGCATAACACGTAATGCAGCTATTATTGTAGGTGGATGACAAGTTATGCAACCTTTTTTTTTTGCATAACTTGTTATGCAGTATAGAGAATGGTTGCATAATACGTTATGCAGCTACTTTTTGTTAGTATTGAAACCAACAAAAAAAAGGTTGCATAACACGTTATGCACTTATAATAATATCTGCATAACATGTTATGCATTCGAGAAAATGGATGCATAACCTGTTATGCATCCGAAAATATGATTGTATAATGCGTTAGGCATCGAGACTTTTATGCATCGAGAAAATAGATGCACAACCTGATATGCATCCGTAAATATGGATGCATACTGCATTATGCATCAATCTTTTTTATGTACGCACTAAAATCAACCAAAACAATGGTTAGATAACTTGTTATAGATGCATAACTTTGTTATCCAAATGCATAATTTGTTACGCAGTGGAGAAAATGGTTGCATAATTCGTTATGCGTCTGCAGAATGTGTTATGCATCTTTTTTTGTGGCTGCATAATGTTTATGTATCAATTTTTCGAAAATTTTGCATAAAATGATGATCACCTCCGATTTTTTCGTGAAAACAAAAATTTTATTTTCTTGTTTGTACTCGTTGCGTAGCTCTCTTAAAAAGATTTCCAACGATATAAAATTTGTAAAATTCCAAGGCGCAAATTTTTAGATATGTTATATCCAATTTACGTTTCCAATTATACCCCCGATGCATAAGCTATCATGCGGATGCATATTCCGTCATGCATACATTTTTAATGATTTCATATAATTATGAGTGTCACGGAAGTAATTATGGGTGTCATGGTACCTAAAATTAATTGTGGGCCTGAGAATGAGAATACTTTTTTGGGTCTCCCCCTAATTTCCCCTAATATAGGAGAATTAGGGGGAGACCCAAAAAAAATAATATTCTCATTCTCAGACCCACAATTAATTTTGTATACCGTGACACCCATAATTATATGAAATTATTATATTAAATAATACATAACTGGTTATGCATACTATCTTTTCAGGCATAACTCGTTACGCAGCCTAATTTTTCAGGAGTATAATTGGCAGCGCAACTTGGACATAACATATCTAAAAATCCGCGTCTTAGAATTTTACAAATTTTATATCGTTGGAAATATTTTTAAAAGAGCTACGCAACGAGTACAAACAAGAATATCAAATTTTTGTTTTTAACGAAAAAATCGGAGGTGATCCTCATTTTAGGGAAATTTTTTGAAAACTTGATACTTAACCATTATGCAGTCACCAAAAACGATACATAACACATTCTGCAGACGCATAACAAATTATGCAACCATTTTCTCCACTGCATAAAAATTTATGCATTTGGATAGCAAAATAATGCATCTATAACAAGTTATATTACCATTTTTTTGGTTGATTTTAGCCGTACATATAAAAAATTGATGCATAATGCAGTATGCATCCATATTTACGGATGTAGTATCAGGTTATGCATCTATTTTCTCGATGCATAATGCATTATGTAGCCATATTTTCGGACGCATAACAGGTTATGCATGTTTTCTGGACTGCATAACAAGTTATGCAACAAATTTTGTAGATGCATAACAGGTTATGCATCCATTTTCACGAATGCATAACATGTTATGCAGACAGTTTTCCAACTGAATGACATGTTATGTAGTCATAACCACACCATCATCTTCTTTCATGTTTCATTAACTCCCACGCAAACCATTATCTTTCAGTTATTCGGCGGATCTTGGTCAAAATCATGTATTTACACCATCATCTTCTTTCATGTATTTACACCATCATCTGCAATTAAACCTTATTCACAACTCATCCAGTATTGCTTACTCCAACCAATTCACAGCTGAGAGTTTCATAAAAATCTGAAATTCATTTCAAAATCTTCATTGAAAACAAGTTTTGATCTTAACTCTATGATGACCAAACCGTGTTCTACAAACCCATTTAGGGATTTTTGCCGCTACCATTAATAACAGTAGTGAATTGAAATTGTAATGAAGAGAATCGATAGTAAGAGGGTTTGTCGTTAATTCGAAGAAGAAGACGATTTGGTGCTGTTGTTGAGATCAATCGAATTTAGGCATGAATTTGTTCTCGAAATCAATCGAATCTCTCCCTTTTTCTGAGATCTAGGTATAGTGGAGAAGAAGAAGAAGAAAGAAAAAAAAAGAAGACAGAAACAGAATTTTATATATTTTGGATTTGAGAATAATTTTCTTCCGAAATTTGGGTTCACGCCTGTAGTTTTGGGAGCGTGGGTTTCACAGTAGAAACATCAGGGAGAATGGGTCTCCCTGTAGGTTTCACGTTAATATACACCATGTGGTTATCTCAACAACCCATCAAGAAAACTAACCAATCAGAAGGAACTTTAAATTCCCAACTACCACATGACACTGCTAAACATTTTACTACATTGTTATTACCATCATATGCATGCAATCAGCGGTGAGATCATGCATGGGTGGGGCTTTGGATTTTTCGAATAGAAAGGTCTCAAAACTGCTGTCCACAATTGTCGGCCATACAAGCTGCAATAAGTAAAACTTTGTTCGAGTATTATACGCACTAAAATCAACCAAAATAATGGTTAGATAACTTGTTATAGATGCATAACTTTGTTATCCAAATGCATAATTTGTTACGCAGTGGAGAAAATGGTTGCATAATTCGTTATGCGTCTGCAGAATGTGTTATGCATCTTTTTTTGTGGCTGCATAATGTTTATGTATCAATTTTTCGAAAATTTTGCATAAAATGATGATTACCTCCGATTTTTTCGTGAAAACAAAAATTTTATTTTCTTGTTTGTACTCGTTGCGTAGCTCTCTTAAAAAGATTTCCAACGATATAAAATTTGTAAAATTCCAAGGCGCGGATTTTTAGATATGTTATATCCAATTTACGTTGCCAATTATACCCCCGATGCATAAGCTATCATGCGGATGCATATTCCGTCATGCATACATTTTTAATGATTTCATATAATTATGAGTGTCACGGAAGTAATTATGGGTGTCATGGTACCTAAAATTAATTGTGGGCCTGAGAATGAGAATACTTTTTTGGGTCTCCCCCTAATTTCCCCTAATATAGGAGAATTAGGGGGAGACCCAAAAAAAAATAATATTCTCATTCTCAGACCCACAATTAATTTTGTATACCGTGACACCCATAATTATATGAAATTATTATATTAAATAATACATAACTGGTTATGCATACTATCTTTTCAGGCATAACTCGTTACGCAGCCTAATTTTTCAGGGTATAATTGGCAGCGCAACTTGGACATAACATATCTAAAAATCCGCGTCTTAGAATTTTACAAATTTTATATCGTTGGAAATATTTTTAAAAGAGCTATGCAACGAGTACAAACAAGAATATCAAATTTTTGTTTTTAACGAAAAAATCGGAGGTGATCCTCATTTTAGGGAAATTTTTTGAAAACTTGATACTTAACCATTATGCAGTCACCAAAAACGATACATAACACATTCTGCAGACGCATAACAAATTATGCAACCATTTTCTCCACTGCATAAAAAATTATGCATTTGGATAGCAAAATAATGCATCTATAACAAGTTATATTACCATTTTTTTGGTTGATTTTAGCCGTACATATAAAAAATTGATGCATAATGCAGTATGCATCCATATTTACGGATGTAGTATCAGGTTGTGCATCTATTTTCTCGATGCATAATGCATTATGTAGCCATATTTTCGGACGCATAACAGGTTATGCATGTTTTCTGGACTGCATAACAAGTTATGCAACAAATTTTGTAGATGCATAACAGGTTATGCATCCATTTTCACGAATGCATAACATGTTATGCAGACAGTTTCTCGACTGAATGACATGTTATGTAGTCATAACCACACCATCATCTTCTTTCATGTTTCATTAACTCCCACGCAAACCATTATCTTTCAGTTATTCGGCGGATCTTGGTCAAAATCATGTATTTACACCATCATCTTCTTTCATGTATTTACACCATCATCTGCAATTAAACCTTCTTCACAACTCATCCAGTATTGCTTACTCCAACCAATTCACAGCTGAGAGTTTCATAAAAATCTGAAATTCATTTCAAAATCTTCATTGAAAACAAGTTTTGATCTTAACTCTATGATGACCAAACCGCGTTCTACAAACCCATTTAGGGATTTTTGCCGCTACCATTAATAACAGTAGTGAATTGAAATTGTAATGAAGAGAATCGATAGTAAGAGGGTTTGTCGTTAATTCGAAGAAGAAGACGATTTGGTGCTGTTGTTGAGATCAATCGAATTTAGGCATGAATTTGTTCTCGAAATCAATCGAATCTCTCCCTTTTTCTGAGATCTAGGTATAGTGGAGAAGAAGAAGAAGAAGAAAGAAAAAAAAGAAGACAGAAACAGAATTTTATATATTTTGGATTTGAGAATAATTTTCTTCCGGAATTTGGGTGCGCGCCTGTAGTTTTGGGAGCGTGGGTTTCACAGTAGAAACATCAGGGAGAATGGGTCTCCCTGTAGGTTTCACGTTAATATACACCATGTGGTTATCTCAACAACCCATCAAGAAAACTAACCAATCAGAAGGAACTTTAAATTCCCAACTACCACATGACACTGCTAAACATTTTACTACATTGTTATTACCATCATATGCATGCAATCAACGGTGAGATCATGCATGGGTGGGGCTTTGGATTTTTCGAATAGAAAGGTCTCAAAACTGCTGTCCACAATTGTCGGCCATACAAGCTGCAATAAGTAAAACTTGGTTCGAGTATTATACCACCCCACACACACACACACACACCGTACGCTGTTTTGACAAAATTAATCTCACTTTTAGTGATTGGAAGCAAATGTATCGACGGGGAGGTGACGAAGCCAGACTGCCAGACCCTTTTCCTGATGGGAATATGGGATCAAATACAATGTTTTCAACAACAAAAAAAAATCTAGTTTTTATACCTACTAGTATAACACGCATGCGCGATGCGCCTGCCGCGCCGTTTTGCAGGCATATGCCATGCACCAAAAAATTCAGAAATAAAAAAATACAACTTCAGATTTTTTTCTTTCACGGTCGCAGGTCTGCTTCTCTTCCATAGTGGGTTCTTAAACTTTCATTTGTTGCGGGTCTATTTCATCTAGATATTGCCTTTCCCTCCTCCAATTCACATGTCCATCAACTCCGAACTCTGACCTTGTTAACTAACTCTAGGCTTCCACAGTGATCAGATTGTTGACTGCCATTTGTTGGGGGTGCTCATCAATTGGCAAAGTCCAGCTAGCTAGGAGATTTGGGGCATCGCCAGAAATTCACCATTGTTAACATACTGAGAGAATCAAAAAGATAATCATTGCAACAAATAGATAAAAAAAAGAAGCTATAACCACAATATGATATTGCTGAAGTGATGAAAAATACATGTCCATTCAAGTAATGTAGTCTTTTTGTTTTCCAAGTATTTACAGTGTTCGAAAATAATTTCCCCTTCTACGCTCGTATTAAAAGCTTGTCTTTTAAGGATACTTATTTTCAAAGTACTAAACATGTTTGAACAACAGTCGATCTTGAACTTGATTTGTGGCACAAATTAATCATACATTTGTATAATTAGTATGGACAATCCAGAGTATTCAAAGCCACGGCACCATCACCACATTGTTATGGATACAGTAGTAGTTGTCTTTAGGTTAATTCTTCAAACAGTTTGTCTGCACCATGGAAGTATTGAAAAGCAAAACACAACAACTGGATAATATAAATGTCTAATGTCTTGTCTTTTGAAACAATTTCAGACATAATTAGATTCAAAAGAACCTATCTGAGATAGGAATGGAGCAAACATGCCAAAATTCATATGGATTGAAATCAAACCTAAATCTAATATAAGCTAAACAATCATTGAAGATAAATTACCAAAAAAGAAGAGAGAGAGAAAGATAATAGATTTCTAAATGGCATGCCAAAATTCATATGGATTCAAAAGAACCTATCTGGGATAAGAATGAAGCAAACATGCCAAAATTCATATGGATTGAAATTAGTAATGCCTATACTAAGAAGTCTTATATCATTCACTCAGACATTATTTTAAATTCACTCGACATTATCATAAATAAGTCAATTAACTTACAGCGTGATCATGGTATATGTTTTGGCAATCTACCACTACATGTGAGGTCCTAACCTTAAGCTCCTAAGCACCTAAACCTAATTTACTTAAAGTACCAATATCAAATACATATCCATGCTTTAATGTCGTTAGCACAAACTAAATGCAGCAATCCTCACGAAAACTCTTAAATACGTCGTGACCATGCAAAGATGTCAAAATATTAAAAGATTCTCTGACCTAATCATCATCAGAATGGCTGTTTTGAATTAAAGATCCATTCCAGTTACTCAACAGCTTTGGAAACCTAACAATCAACAACACAAACCCTTCGGAAGTTAATAATTTTATATACCATTATTTAGAGTCCAATTGAAATGTATACAGAGTTGGAAACAATGCATTAGCCTCTTAAAGGTGGGAACTAAGGTTGTGAACATCTGGAAAAGATAGAAGCAACTAAAGAAGCCTCCTTATTCCACTGATCCCAGAAACATTTAAACGTTAATGGAAAAGAAACACAGTAAGATTCATGCAAGGAGTGAAAGATTAAAGCTCAAACACATACATATCAGATCAATGGTTGTTAATGTCGAAATATTCATTATTAACCAATTGATGCAATGTCAGTAAATGCATTAAACCCCAACTGAATGATCTGTCGGGATGAAGGATTAAAAGAAACATTACAAAACAAAGACTTGCATTTCCCTGTATACTCAATTGCATTAACGAACAACAATTTCCTAGTGTTAAAGGTAACATTCTTTCTAGGAAATTCCAATCTCACCAATGATATTGAAGAAGAGAATAAAAACTCCTAGGAATTTCTCCATTACAGTTGTTCAATCAGAATCATAAATTAATGAAATGTAGTTTAAAAAACTTTCATTAGTTTTGAAAAAGACATTTGCGGATTCCAGCTGAAAATGAATTTGAATAAATAAGATTCAAAGGACGATTGCTAGAAATTGATAATTTTCAGAACAAACTTTCATAAATTTCAGAAATGTAAAGGATCAACTAAGCAAAATTCTGAAGTGCAACAGAACAAATTTCAACACGCTAGAAATTGAAATGTAATTGGCAAATTTAAGAACAAAGGGTTCCACCAACATTAAGGATCGATTGAGAAAATTTCATAAACCAATATTCCAAATTTCAGAAATGTAAGAATCGAATTGATAAAATTTTGTAAGTAGTCATAGAACAATTAGGGTTCTTTGTCCACACAATAAATGGAAATAATGGTATAAACTTACGATTAATTGAGCTTTTTCTGTCCTCCTTCTTCATATTTTGCTTCCCTTGTTTTTCTTCTTCTTCAGCTGAGGTAGGAGGAGATCCATCCCTGACTCATCATCACCACCTCTGTTACAAACTTCTTCTTCTTAACCTCAGGTACTGTGACTATAAATTCTTCAGAGGATGAAGAAGGAAGAGTGATAACAGATTACAAACTGATTGAGATCTATTTTCGTCTGGAGAAGAGAATCAAAGCCCTCCTTACGGTTGTACCCTTGAGTGTTTTGATATTTACGCGATGTACCAAGTACGACTGATTTTCTACGAAGGATAGTTTTTTAATTTAGGAGGGTCCGGACCAAATCCGGGGTCGTACCAAAAATAAGTGTTTTATTTATATTAGTATAAGATAAGATTTTGCCTCCCATAAAACACCGGATTTTGCCCGTTCAAAATGACCCACCTAAACCTCCTTTAGCTATTCTCAAAATTGGTGTGCTTGGATTTTTAATATCTTGCAGTCTGCTAGAATTTCTGTCATTTTGAATGGTAGTCCGGAAGGTTACTTCAAAATTAACAGAGGTTTGCGTCAAGGTGATCCCCTCCCCCCCTTTGATTTTTGTCTTGATTGAGGATGTTTTTAGCAGAAATATTACGAAGCTTTTTCGTGATAAAAAGATGACGCCCATGGTAACTAGAGGTGGTATTTCTCCTACTCACCTTTTCTTTGCTGATGACATAATGATTTTTTGTAAAGGTAATTCCAAAAGTCTTCATAATCTTGTAGACTTGTTGGGAAGTTATCAGCGTGCTTCAGGTCAGACTGTTTGTCGTCAAAAGAGTAAAATTTATTATGGTGGTGGTTCTTCGAGTTGGTGTAATAATATTGCATCTTATTTGGGGATGAGTGTAGCTACTTTTCCGGACCGCTATTTGGGAGTTCAAATTATGCCAGGTATTGTTCGATATCGCCATATTAGCAAGGTTGTTGAAAAGATTAAAAATCAGCTTGATGGTTGGAGAGGGAGGTTATTATCTTTTCATGATCGCATTGTTCTTGTTAAATCAGTTATTGCCAGTTATTACATTCATAATATGACTATTTATAAGTGGCCTCGTAAGTTTATTCTTCAATGTGAGAGGGCTATCCGTAACTTTATTTGGTCTGGTGATTCGAACATTAATCGTGTAGTGGTAGTGGCTTTTGATAAAATCTGTTGCCCTTTTGAGGAGGGGGGTCTCGGACTAACTCGTATGGCCACTATGAACAAAGCTCTTATTATGAAACTTTGGTGGAAGATTCGTAATTCTACAAAGAAGTGGGCTCTTTTCCTGAAGGCAAAATTTTTTGATCGTAAGGGTTGTATTAAGCATTCGGGGGTTAAATCTTCTATTTTGCCTGGTTTAAGGAGTGTGTATAATTGTGTGGAAAAGAATACTAAGGTCTTAATTGGTGATGGTAGAGATACTTCTCTTTATTATGACATTTGGTTTGATAAGACTAGTATTGTTGAAGTGCTAAAGGATTATTCTCTCGATGTAACAGCTAGAGTAAGTGATATTTTAAAGGATGGCCTTTGGGATATTCCTGAAATTCACTTGCAATACTTGATTGTTGCTGGTCTAGAGTTGAATAGGATGCCAATTCCTATGGGTGGAGCTGATGTTAGGGTATGAATGCCGGAGTTGAAGGGTGAGTTCAGTGTTAAGTCTGCAACTGAGTTGCTTCGGCGGAAGTATTCTCGGTTAGAAGGTACGCAGCTTCTGTGGAGAAAAGAAGTTCATCCTGTTCTTGCTGCTCAGAACTGGAAATTCTTACGTGGAGCTTGTGTTATGTATGACCTTATCAGGCGCATGTTCAAGATCTCTCTTGCTAACAAATGCTGCCTGTGTGATGTTCAAGAGGAAACTCTCACTCATGTGTTATATGAGTGTTGTTTTGCTACAAGAGCCTGGAATTGGCTAGCTGATGTGTTCAAGTTACAACCTAATGCTAACTTTATTGTTTCTTTTAAAGCAGCAAAAGGAAGGAGTCATATTGTCCGTGATCTGTGGCTTATTGCCAACCTTGTTCTTAGGTCGGAGCTATGGAAGTTACGGAACAAGGCTGTTTTCGAGCATAAAAAGCCTAATTGGAGTATCTTTCATGAGCGCGCTCTGAAGTTGATACAATATTATTCAATTCGGCTCAAGGGTCATATGAACAATAGTGCTGATGATGTTGTTCTTCTGAACTATTTTAGAGTTCAGCACCGTAGTGTGAAGTTGCATCATCCTGTGGCTTGTTTTTGGTTACCGCCTGAGGCTAATGAATTACAAATTTGTTGTGATGGAGCGGCGAGAGGTAACCCAGACGTTGCGGGTGCAGGTGTAGTAGCTAGGGATGAGCATTGTTCAGTTCTTGGTGCTATGAGTATTGGGCTAGGAGTCACGACGAATTATTTAGCAGAATTGTTCGGCATCATTGTTGGTTTGGAGTGGGATATGCAATGGGGTTTTTCTTGTATTTGTATACGGTCTGATTCTATGGGAGTTGTTGAAGCTTTCAAGAATGACTCAAATCCTTGGTTTGCAAGGAATAGATGGATTATGATTTGTAGACACTATACGTTTATACATTTCATTCACACTTTTAAAGAGGTGAATTTTTCAGCTGATGCAATGGCAAAGCGGGGTTGTTTATTGAGTAATGAAGTGGGAGTACACTACAATGGGAAACCACCTTTCTTAATTTCTGTTGAACATCCTAATGTTGCTTATTTTCGGTTCAAATAATTTCAAGTTTTTGGGGTTGCTGTAACTTCTTTTCTTGTAAATTTTGTTATCTATTAATACAAATTTTTGACTTATCAAAAAAAACAAATGTAACGGCAAAGGTTTCCTTTGCATTTTGTAATGGCTAATTGGAATAGTTCTTTCCGTAACTTATTTGTTTAGACTATGGGATTTGGATTTTCAAAGGTGTTCAGTCCTGTGCCGGGTTTGTAAGCTCTTTTGAGCGCTTCATTTCTTATATCTTTAATCTAATTTTTACCTTTGCGATAAAAAAAAAATACCGTCAAAGGTCTTATAGACACAATGAAGATTAGCATGAAATTTGCAGAAGCAACATGTTGTTAATTTGATGGATATTGTTAAATTATCAATAGGATCGTATATCCCTTTTCTCATTCATATCAAACTATTTATATGTTTACAATAGTCGGAACTGCCTTTATTCTCAAGGAATTCGTTTCCTAGAATAACTCTGTTTACATAGATATCAAACTCCTAAATATATAAAGATATATGCTCCTAATACCCTTCCTCAAGCTAGAACATGTAGATCACGAATGCCCATCTTGGACAAGAGAGAGTTAAATTGAGCTTTCCCCAAAGCTTTTGTGAAAATATCTACCAATTGAACCGTTGTATGAGTGTATGATGGTGATATGAGCTTACTTGTTATTGCATCTCTGACAAGATGACAGCCCACCTCTATATGTTTTGTTCTTTCATGTAACACTGGATTTTGTGCAATATATAACACTGACTGACTATCACAATAGAGATTCATTCCTTGAGTATGATGAACCCCTAAATCCCCAAGTAATTGTTTTAACCATTTTAACTCACATGTCACAGCTTCCATAGATCTATATTCTGCTTCTGCAGACGAACGAGAGACTGTATGCTGCTTCTTAGTTTTCCAAGACACGGGTGAGAAACCAAGAAGTACAAACCAACCAGTTAATGAACGCCTTGTCAATGGACAACTTACCCAATCTGAATCACACCATCCTTTCAAATGAAGAGCACTATCAGAACGTAAAAGTATACCTTGTCCAAGATTTTTCTTCAAATATCTAACCACACGGAGTGCTGCTTCCCAATGTTCTACTCTGGGTTGTTGCATAAATTGTGACAATATATGCACAAAATATGCAAGATCTGGTTTCGTCACTGACAAGTATATCAAACAACCCACTAATAGTCTATATTTATCCACATCCTCTAGTAATTTGCCTTTTCCTAAAGCTAGACGATGATTTGTTTCAATTGGAAATTCTGCAGGCTTTGCTCCCAATAGTCCAGTCTCCATGATAATGTCAAGTGCATACTTCCTCTGGCATATGTAAAACCCTTGTATACTACGTGCCACTTCTAGTCCAAGAAAATATTTCAACTTTCCAAGATCTTTCATTCTGAAACAGTGACCCAAGTATGTCTTAAAATTATGAAGTTCAAGCAAATCATTGCCTTCCACAATTAAATCATCAACATAAACCAATATGTTAAGTTGCATCTTCCCTTACATCATTGTAAAAAGTGAGTAATCTGAATAGGACTGTGTAAATCCATAATTCTTCAAGGCTGTTGATAACTTTGCAAACCAACATCGAGGTGCCTGCTTCAAGCCATACAACGATTTCTTCATTCTACAGACCATATTAGGATTTCCCTTAGAAAACCCCGGAGGTATCTTCATGTATACTTCTTCTTCCAAATACCATGAAGAAATACATTATGTACATCCATTTGATGCACTTCCCAGTTCTTAACAGCTGCAACTGCCAGAAAAGTTCGTACTGTCGTCATCTTTGCTACAGGTGCAAATGTCTCATTATAATCTAAACCCTCAACTTGATGATTCCCAAAGATCACCAACCTTGCTTTCAAGCATACCAGATTTCCATTTTTATCTCTCTTTTCTGTATAGATCCATTTACTTCCTAATGCTTTCTTTCCAGGAGGTAACTCCACCAATTCCCATGTTCCTTGTTCTTCCAAGGCTCATATTTCTCTATCCATAGCTGTTCGCCAACCTGGATGTTTCATAGCTTCCTTAAATCTCTTTGGATAATTTGCCGCATTAACTGCCATAAGATATTTTCTATGCACATCGGAAAAACGTTCACAACTAACATAATATGTTAAAGGATAAGGTGTACCTGAGGTAGATGATTGTGCATATTGAGTAGATGATGGACTATTTTCTCGAACTGTATGCGTCACAAAACCTTTGAGTTTAGTCGAAGGGATTTTATTACGTTGTCCCTTACCCATATCATTGATATTGTTATCTACCACTGTCTCTGCTGTTTTACTACATTCACTATCACCACTAGAATGTGATATTATCTCTTGTTCTTTCTCCTTTATCTGTTCTTTACTATTTTCCTCTATTCTTGCTACTGGTTGTGAAGAACTGGCCTGTATATCTTTACCATTTTCTGGAAGTTCAGTTACGCTTCTAGGTAACTGTAACTCCTCCACATCCTCATCATCGCTCCAACATGTTTTATTACTTGTTTTTGCATTATTGGGAAGCTGTTCATCTTTTATCTCAACATATGGAAACCGCAGTTCGTAAAAATCCACATTTCTTGACACTAAAAGTTGGTGTGTGTACAAATCATACACTTGTCATGCTTTTTTACCAAATAGATATCCAAGAAACACACATCTTCTTCCCCTACTAGCAAATTTGTCACCTTTTCTATTTTGATTATGCACATAACACAAGCACCCAAACACATGCAACTGATCACACTGAGGAAACTTTCCAAACATAATCTCATATGTTGTCTTATTCCCAAGAAAAGGTGGTGGTATCAAGTATGCTACAGTCAATGCACACTCTCCCCAAAATTTTATTGGAAAGTTAGCTTGAAATCTTAATGCTCTTGCCACATTCATAATATGTTGATGTTTTCTCTCAACTCTTCCATTCTGTTAAGGTATACCAACACAAGATGTCTCAAATATTATGCCATTAGCCTTAAAGTACTCACACAAAGAGTTAAATTCCGTTCCATTATCACTTCTAACACATTTAATTTCCTTGTCAAATTGACGTTTAATAAGAGCAATAAAATTAAGAAACATTAATTCAACTTCTGTTTTAGTTTTAATCAAACAAATCCAAACACCTCTTGAAAAATCGTCTACTATTGTCAAGAGTTAGTGAGCTCCACAAGACGAAGGTGTCTTTTAAGGCCCCCATAAATCCAAATGAACCAATTCAAATAGACAACCAACTTGGTTCTGACTAACAGGAAAACTACTTCTACGATGCTTTGCTCGTGGACAGATATCACAAGCTTTATTATTGTTCCTAAAAGAACCACTCACAACTGGTATCTTCTGCAAAACTTTCTCTGAAGGATGTCCCATTCGTTGATGCCACAACTCGTATGAATCCCTACTAACTGCTAACACTTTAACTGGAGGAACACCACGAAAGAAATATAATCAATCTTGTCTCTCACCCACTCCAATGACCTTCCTCGTCCACATGTCCTGTATAACACATAATCCGTTAGTAAACTGCACAACACAAAGAGAGTCATCAATCATTTGAATGACTGAGATCAAGTTACAATTTAACTGAGGCACATAAAGGACATTATCAAGCCTTAAACCACCATGAAGAATAATAGTTCCAATTTGATGAGAGTTCGCAGTTTTTCCGTCTGGTAGACCAACTGAACAATTTCTAATTGTCTTCGCTCCTATCGTGTCATCAAAATCACATACGACATGATTTGTTTCCCCTGTATCCACAATCCAGGAGTCACGATTCTTCTTACCTTGTAATTGTATTTTCGATTTGTTTGAATTCAAAAATTCAAGCACTTGTTGAAGTTGAGTTGCTGTCACTCCAACTAATCCAGCTCCATCTGCAGGTCCTGCATTTGAACTCGACTGCTGACTTGCTGACATACTCAAGTTATTGGCACGAACAGGAATAGTGTTGTTATTGCCTCTTCCACCTCTTCCATATGCAAAACCACCACGACCAGGACTATTTCTACCACCACCCCTGTTACCTTTGCCATATCCTCTACCAGAGACAGACCCAACTCGTGGTCTATCTCCCCACCAGTAAGGGTATCCAATTAATTGGAAACAACCATCTTCTGTATGTCCTTCTATCTAACATTGGTTACATACATTTAAACATGTATCAGAATTACTAGTGCTTTCTTTTTGGAAAGGTTGAACCTTAAAATCCATCACATTATCTTGTACTTCTTTAGACAGTAAGACATCTCCTGTTTTCAAACGCTCAGCATTCACTACAGCTTGGTATGCACCATCAATCGTTGGCAATGGATCTCTTGACAATAATTATTCACGAATCGACCCATACATGTTGTCTAAACCAATCAAAAAATAATGAAGAGAATCTGCTTCTCGTAAAGTAGTGACTTGTTTTGCGATATCACAAGTACACAGACCACAACTACATCGTGGTGTCTTCATATATGTGAGCAACTCATCCCATATTTTATTAAGCCTTCCAAAGTACATAGCTACAAGTTCATATTTTCCTTGCTTGCACTCACTCAGAGAAGATTTGAGTTGGAAAATTATGGTTCCACTAACAACACAAATTCTATTCTTCAAGTGTGTCCAGAGAATACTTGCATCATCATAATATTCTAGTGTTGATTGGATAGAAGAATCTAAGGTATTGGTTATCCATGAAACAATCATAGAATATACATCAATCCATTCCTCCACCTGATCATCATCTCCAGTAGGTTTCTTTACGGTTCCATCAATAAAGCCAAACTTACGCTTTGCTTTCAAAGATCTTCCAATGGCTCTAGACCATTCATCATAGTTAGTTCCCTTGAATATGATCGGGTAATAATAATACCCGGACCATCACTTGATCCTAGATGATAAAATGGATCTTTCTTCGTCATCTTTGACGTTGTTGCTTCATCATCATCTTTTCCCATCGCTTAAAAAGTAGTTTTACGGTTTCTGTTTTTAAATAAGAGGTTTTAGGTTGAAACCAGGCTCTGAGGCCATGTTAAATTATCAATAGGATCGTATATCCCTTTTCTCATTCATATCAAACTATTTATATGTTTACAATAGTCGTCATTTCCTTTATTCTCAAGGAATTCGTTTCCTAGAATAACTCTGTTTACATAGATATCAAACTCCTAACTACAGAAAGATATGTTCTCCTAATAATACGTAACCTCAATCGGTTCTGGTTAACGGCAAAGGTAAAGGAGTCGTGTTTACCACCGAGTTAGAAGATAAAGCTATTGAGTATATAAAATTCAGTTTGATAGGTCGTATGGACACAAAAAAGATCAAGATGAAATTTTAAGAAGCTACACAAAGGTTGTTAAATTTGTGAAAGACCAAAAACAATTACAGATTTTTTTTATTATCAAAAAGATTTTTTACCATGTCTTTACGTAACGGTTAATATATGAAAAAAGTGATGAATAAGGGTCATGGATCACAGAGATTGTGGAGGGTACCAAAATCATCCATGCAATACGTGTTCAAGAATGGCTTTCGGGTTTTGATCTAGAAAAACAAAACGTAACTTTTTCTTTAGTTTGGGTTCAATTTATTTGGATGGTGTAAAAAAGAACATTATGTTTCATTCTAATACCTAGAGGTTCACCCATTTTCTTCATTTCCTGTGTACGGGATACCATTTGGGGCTGCCTTTAATCTAGGATTGGAGTGCCTCAGTAATTGGTTCTTTTCCATTGATTATTTGTCACGTTTCCACTATCCATTGAGCAATAATTAGGGATTATCATTGGGTATAACTCTGTAAGAGAAGTTTATCTTCTTCATTATTGAAAATAAATGAAATTGGTTTTGTTGGCTGCGCTTTTTTAAGCCAAATTTAGCCTGAATCTTCGATTGAGGAGGTGTTTACACCAAACTTATCATCTCTGCTTTTTTAATTTGTTGTGACCATATAACAATTGGCATCGGATCCGTTCAATATACCCAACTTTTGTTTTTCCCGAAAATGACTCTCAAAGAGGTTGTTGTTAAAGCTGATGCTAACACAGCAGGAATCACTCAACTCCGGTCAGAATTCAAAACCCTTTCAACAGATCTTACCACTCATATCGATGCAGTAAAGGCTAGATTCTAGGAAGCATTAAAAGAGAATAATCGAAGTCTCATTCAGTTATTCAGTAAACCCATCAATAATCATCGACCTGAGGATGAAGGTGGATCTCACAACCACGATGATGATAATGCACACTTCTTTCATCAACATCGATTACAGTAACAACAACTCAACAAACATAACTTAAATTGCAATCTTCTCTTTGTTTTTCATAATTTTACTACCATACTAAATCAATTTTTCTTGTTTATCACTGGGATCTTTAAATTATGTCGTAGATTTATAATTTATATTATAATTTTTCCTAAATCACATTCCTTGTAGTAATGTAATCTAATTAAATGAAAATGATAGGTATTTTAAACAACATTTTAACAACGCTTGTAATTTATAGATTTGTTTAATAGGGTAAAAATTATCTATAATACAAAACAGAAGGGGTTTTTGAGCTTAGACAGACGGATAACGTACATTTTAAAAAAATTGCATCCGACCATCCCAGTCCCATCCCGGTAGAAGACATATAAAGGATGATAGAGTCGTAACCTCTTTTCATTATGATATATATACTTAGAGTGGGTTCCCTCGTAGTTATGATCATAAAAAAAGACCAAATTAAACGTGATTTTCTTTAAGGTCAATAGCTTTAATTATCTTATTATTATTATTTTACACTATATTCTTCATCTACGAGATTACAAACTAATAAATATTTAAATAAATAAATAAAATACCCCAAAATCCTCAATATCAAGAATCATAAAAATTCAATTAAATCCATAAAATTGAATGAAAACTAAGTTATTCTCCAACCATTGAAAAACTGTGCATAAAAACACCAATTCTAGAGAAAATCCATGATGACCGATTGTCTTTTTATTTAAATTGTGTATCAAGAGGCAAATTACATAAAAAAATAGTAAAAAATACAAATCATTTAAAAAGAACAAAATCTTATAGCATGCCTACAGGAAAAACAAATCAAAACAAAAAATTGTTTAGAAATTACCTTGGTGATATGAAAACATTTGATGCAAAGAATCGCAACCATCATTTTCATTCCTATGTGAAAAAGCGGGGGTCTAACAACACCACCCAATATTTCGCTTAGAAATCTGTATGGACTAACTCCGAAATACTTTCTAGAGAATCAACTAGAAAGTCAGACTCAATCTAGGTAAAAGTATCTCAAGGAGTTAATATCTCTCTCTTGTTTTGATTTACTCGAGCTAATATAAATCAGCGAGTCTTTAATCAAACACAAGGAATAACTTGGATGGTACCAAAGACCAAGATCCAAGGATCAATCAATGACAATCAATAACCAAAGGTTGGATTACTCTAGTTGATGATCTAACGCACAACCTGTATTATTTCAATTATAAAGATAAAAAAATATAATGCGGAGACTGAAATAACACAGACACCGGAAAAAAATTTAACGAGGAAACCGCAAATGCAGAAAAACCCGGGACCTAGTCCAGATTGAACACACACTGTATTAAGACGCTACAGATACTAGCCTACTCCAAGCTAACTTCGGACTGGAATGTAGTTGAACCTCAATCAGTCTTCCACTGATCCAAGGTACAATTGTACTCCCTACGCCTCTGATCCCAGCAGGATACTGCACACTTGATTCCCTTAGCTGATCTCACCCACAACTAAGAGTTGCTACGACCCAAAAATCGCAGGCTTTGACAATCAACAAATCTGTCTCACACATACAAGTCTATCAAAGGATCAATCTATCTCCCACAGAAAAACCCTAAAGTTTTTGTTCCGTATTTTGATAATAATCAAGGTGAACATGAACCAATTGATAATCCGGTCTTATATTCCCGAAGAACATCCTAGATAAATCAATCACCTCATAAAAATCTTAATCGTATGGTAGCGAAACAAGATGTTGCGGAATCACAAATAATGAGACGAAGATGTTTGTGACTACTTTTTATATCTTTCCTATCGGAGATATTAATCTCAAGCCAATCAATCTGATTGTACTCGTACGATAGAAGATGTAAGATCAGATCACACAACTACGATAAAAGTAGTATCGGTCTGGCTTCACAATCCCAATGAAGTCTTTAAGTCGTTAACCTGGTTTTAGAAGAAGAAAACCAAAGGTTAAAGAAGAAACGACTCTAGCACGCAAACTAGTATCACATGTGAAGTGTGGGGATTAGTTTTTCACAATACTAGATGTCTCATTTATATAGTCTTTCAAATCAGGGTTTCGCCTTGGTCACAAAGAAAACAATATCCACCGTTAGATGAAAACTTGATTTAGATTCAAGCTAATATTTCTCAACCGTTAGATCGAAAACTTAACTTGTTATACACAAATGAAATGCACGCTTCTAGGTTTGTTAACCGTACCCAAACGTGTACATTTTTGGTTCAACAATAGTTAACCAAAAGGTTAGCCATACGATCATTTCATACCAACCATATTCTTCTTCACCATAACTAGTTCAAATGACTTCAAATGAACTAGTTAGAGAGTTGTTCAATTGCAAGGAAATCTTATGTTCTAAAAAAGACACAATTGAAGCAAAGATGATTTGATTCGCTTGAATCAGTTCATGAACTTTTATAGACACAGTTTACAAACTGCATTCCTTAGTCTTTATAAGTTTAAGTTCAGAAATCATCTTCAGATATATAACCTTCTGTTTGAGGATGAAAACGGTTTCTGGTGATTTCGGGTGTGTGGGTGAGAAACGAGTCTAAACCCTAAACAATGTACTGCAAGGGAGTACTTTAGATTCAAGAGATCAATCTGTACAAATCCGTCCTAAACCAAGAAATGTCCGTTCCAGACTTGCTTCGTTCACAAAGAGGAGGAGAAGGGTTGGTTTTGGGGAGGGAAGCGAAGAGAGTGTTGAGACCAGAATAGTTGATCCTAGAAGAGTAGTTTTTTTATGACTTGCATCGGAAATTGGGAAGCTAACAGATGGGAAAGCTAGAAAACTTTTTCTGAGTGTTGTATGCTCCTGACCAAAACCTGTTGTTCGGTGGAAAAAGGTAAGACCTATTTATACAAGTCGAAGTGAAACGTACTCTGGTCTCGTAAGAAATGGAAAACGGATGAGTAAATGGGAGGAGGTGGTAACCGGTAACGCCTGGAATTGATGTTCCATAAAATAAAGCATTTTACTATTACTCCTTGTATTTACTAACCGCCTCATCCTTAAGACACTATCTTATAACGGGCGTAGTGTACGCCGCACGCTGTAAACCGCCAAACCAATACCCAATGATCATCCCCCAGTTTGTGACATGTGTTGATGTATCGAGTGTTTTCGTGGAAAACATGTAGCATGTTGCTGTTGTTTGGCAAGTTGAGCTTGGGAGACTTGCCGGCTCGGTGGTGACCTTCGACGGTCGAGATTTTGCATCTTGAGAGGAAGGGTAGCCGTTGATTATTGCAACCCTTCGTTTGGTAGCCAGTGGCATGAAAGCATGGCCGACATGGATTTAATATGGCCTAGTTTAGGCGTGGCCAAAAGCTAGGGTTTTGGCATTGTTTGGGCGCGACCAAAACTAGGGCTTGGCGTCGAGCCAAAAGGTTGCCCTGCGTTAGCTGGTAACCTTGGACGACTAAGATCTGCATCTTAGATGGAAATGTGGCCGTCGATTATTGCAATCCTTCGTTTCAGAAGTCGTGAAGGGAAGGCTGGCATGGTATGGTTTAGGCGCAGCAAGGTGGCTGTCACGTTATACCATTGGCACATGTGGCATGGTCGACATGCCTTGGCGCGGTTTAGGCGTGGCAAAAACTAGGGTTTTGGCGTTGGGCCAAAGGTTACCATGCGTTGGTTGGTGACCTTAGACGGCTAAGATTTGCATCTAACATGGAAGGGTGGACGTTGATTGTTGCAAGCCTTCATTTTGGAAGTCGTGAAGGGAAGGACGACATGGTATGGTTTAGGTGCAACAAGGTGGTTGGCACGGCATGCCATTGCCACATGTGGCATGGTCGGCATGCCTCGGCGCGGTTTAGGCGTGGCCAAAACTAGGGTTTTGGCGTTGGGACAAAGGTTACCATGCGTTAGTTGGTGACCTTGGACGGCTAAGATTTGCATCTAAGATGGAAGGGTGGTCGTTGATTTTCGTACGCCTTCATTTTGGCAGCCGTGAGGGGAAGGCCGGCATGGTATGGTTTAGGCGCGGCAAGGTGGCTGGCACGGCATGCCATTGGCACATGTGGCATGGTCAGCATGCCTTGGCGCGGTTTAGGCGTGGACAAAACTAGGGTTTTGTTTTGGGACAAAGGTTACCATGCGTTGGTTGGTGACCTTGGACGGTTAAGATTTGCATGTAAGATGGGAGGGTGGCCATTGATTGTCGCACGCCTTCGTTTTGGCAGCCGTGAGGGGAAGGCTCGCATGGTATTGTTTAAGGGCGCGGCTAAAACCTAGGGTTTTGGCATTGTTTTGGTGCAAGAAAAACTAGGGCTTGGCATCGAGCCAAAAAGTTGCCTTACGTTAGCTGGTAACCTTGGACGGCTAAGATCTACGTCATAGATGGAAATGTGGCCGTCGATTCTTGCAAGCCTTCGTTTTGGAAGCCGTGAAGGTAAGGACGGCATGGTTTGGTATGGTTTAGGCGCAGTAAGGTGGCTGTCACGGCATGCCATTGACACATGTTGCATGGTCGGCATGCCTTGGCGCAGTTTAGGCGTGGCCAAAACTAGGGTTTTGGCGTTGGTCCAAATGTTACCATGCATTGGTTGGTGACCTTGGACGGCTAAGATTTGCATCTAATATGGAAGGGTGGCCATTGATTATCGCATGCCTTCGTTTTGGCAGCCGTGAAGGGAAGGCCGACATGGTATGGTTTAGGCGCGGCAAGGTGGCTGGCACGACATTCCATTGGCACATTTGGCATGGTCGGCATGCCTTGGCGCAGTTTAGGCATGGCCAAAACTAGGGTTTTGGAGTTGGGCCAAAGGTTACCATGCGTTGGTTGGTGACTTTGGACGGTTACGATTTGCATATAAGATGGAAGGGTGGCCATTGATTGTCGCACGCCTTCGTTTTGGCAGCCGTGAGGGGAAGGCCCGCATGGTATGGTTTAGGCGCGGCAAGGTGGCTGGCACGGCATGCCATTGGCACATGTGGCATGGTCGGCATGCCTTGGCGCGGTTTAGGCGTAGCCAAAACTAGGGTTTTGGAGTTGGGCCAAAGGTTACCATGCGTTGGTTGGTGACCTTGGAGGCTAAGATTTGCGTCTAAGATGGAAGGGTGGTCGTTGATTGTCGCACGCCTTCGTTTTGGCAGCCGTGAGGGGAAGGCCGACATAATATGGTTTAGGCGCGGCAAGGTGGATGGCACGGCATGCCATTGGCACATGTGGCATGGTCGGTATGCCTTGGCGCGGTTTAGGCGTGGCCAAAACCAGGGTTTTGGCATTGGGCCAAAGGTTACCATGCGTTGGTTGGTGACCTTGGACGGTTAATATTTGCATCTAAGATGGAAGGGTGGTCGTTGATTGTCGCACGCCTTCGTTTTGGCAGCCGTAAAAGGAAGGCCGGCATGGTATGATTTAGGCGCGACAAGGTGGATGGAACGGCATGCCATTGGCACATGTGGCATGGTCGGCATGCCTTGGCGCGGTTTAGGCGTGGCCAAAAATAGGGTTTTAGTATTGGGCCAAAGGTTACCATGCGTTGGCTGGCGACCTTGGACGGCTAAGATATGCATTTCAGATGGAAGGGTGGTCGTTGATTGTTGCAACCCTTCGTTTTGACAGCCAGCGGCATGTAGCGGGGCCGGCATGGATTTGGCAGGAATCGTGGCTGACATGATTTACCAGTGGCACGGTGGCGCGAAGGTGTGGCTAGCACAACATGTCATTGACAATGTGATGCGGCTGGTATGGTTGGCATGCCTTGGCACATATACGTGGCTGGCATGGTGGCGCGGCTGGCATGGTTGGCATGCTTTGGCGCGGATACGTGGCTGGCATGGTTTGCCATTGTCACGGTGGTGCGGCTGGCATGGTTGGAATGCCTTGGCGCGGAGACGTGGATGGCATGGTTTGCCATTGGTACGGTGGTGCGGCTGGCATGGTTGACATGCCTTGGCACGAAGATGTGGATGACACAGCTTTCCATTGGCACGGTGGCGCGGCTGGCATGGTAGGCATGCTTTGGCGCGGAGACGTGGCTGGCATGGTTTGCCATTGGCACGGTGGTGCGGCTGGCATGGTTGGCATGACTTGGCGCGGAGATGTGGCTGGCATTGTTTGCCATTGGCTGACACACGTAGGTGTGTTGAATGATTAAATAAATGCGCTAGTGGTATTAGTGACGTCATGTCAGATGTAAGGTTTTACGATTTTAACCCTAAGCTAAAAACCACCATCAACACCTTCTTAAGTTCGCACACTAGGTTCGCGGACTTAAGCAACCGGGCAGAGTTTACAAACTCCAGCAGAAAATCTCGACAAAGACTTTCCACCGGTTCGTGGACTGGGTTCGCGGACTGGTACCCACACAACAAGTTTGTCAACTCCAGCAGAATTTCTCGGGATGAGAAATTCGGCAGTTCGCGGACTGATTTCGCGGACTTGGCAACAAGCTATTCTTCCGGTTTCTCTTGATCAACATAGTTAGCAAACTTTGGCTCAAGGGATAGGACTTATGCACATATGTGTTTCCACAACAATACTTATGTCCATCATTGGTTATGTAATCTAAACTATCATTCCAACCAATGAAACATTCTTAGAAGACGTTATATAGTTGTTGCACCATTTCTTGTTAAAGCAATTTTCAGAGTGATTGAAACATATCATGACTTTCGTCACGAGGTAAAGATAAACATGATCGAAGCGAAACGCTTACCAACACATATTTCGAGATATAGATAAGCGAGGTATACTCGGCTCGAAATACCAAATATGTATAATCTAAGTCTATATATAGCATACGACTTTTTGTCTCAAGAAGAAGGAGATAGAGTAGATAGACTTTTGAGTGACAGATAAGTTAAAGTCTTCATATACCTTTTTGTCGAGAAGTTCCACCGGTTCCTTGAGTAGTTCTTCTTCTTGTATGATGAATCGCCATGAAGTCATTTAGCTCAAATACACTTTCTATCATAGTCCGATACTTATCTATAGTAGACTAGAAATCAAGACTTATAGTTTTGATCACTAACATTGACAAACATGCTTGAGATAGAAACGCATGCGAGTTCGACCGAGAAATGCTCTAACAGTCTCCTGATAGACACATTTTTGTGTCTACCTTGTCCTTAATTTCATGTATTGTTAGTACTCGATTTTTTGTACTTATTATGGTATTTTATGTGTTTTTAGGTATTTTTGGAAATAAACATTCTTGGAAAAATCGGCTCGAAAAATCGGCTCGAAAAGTCGTCTAAAGCACCGGAAGGAACGTGTTATTTAGACTCTCACTTGTGGATAAGGGGCGCCCAAATGATAAGGGGTACCCGAAGGATATTTGCACCCAAGCAGCTGATCAGAGACACCCCTCATGGTATCTGCTATTCGCACCCCAGGACCGGATAGGGGGCACCCATCTTCTTCTTCACGGGAAAGATATTTGGCGGGAAAAGAAATCTCAAATGTGTGAGATTCTGGTCATGATATTATGGGGATATTTGTGTCTTTAAGACATGATTATCTTCTTACCATGATAGTAAGATTTTGTACGTATCTTGAATGGAAGGAAATCGTATACTTTTGGATATTTTCGAAAACAGGGAAGGAATTATTCGCGGAATTAATTGAAGATATTCTCTTCATTATTTGGCTCAATTAAATGAGAAGATTTGGATATACCATACAACTCATAAGACGTGTGAAAATGGAAAGGAAATAATCCCGTGAAATACTTCCAATACTGCAAAGATCTTTTGGAGTAATTGAGATGATTGTCGACCTAAGATTGGCTTCACAGTATAAATAAGAGTGTCTTGGGTATCAATGAGGGATGGAGAGTTTGGGGATCGTTTAGAGCAAACCCGGTTTAATCATTATTTTCTCCCATTTCATCACTTGTAAACACTTTTGAGCAATGAAAAATTATTCTGAGTGTGTTTCCAATATGCGGAGCTAAACCCAATCCTTGGGGCTATGGAGGAAGCCGTTGTTTCGGTAAAAGTGATATATTTTTATTAATTAATTACAACAACTCTATTATGATTTTTGCATTGAACTAAAAATTGTTTATATGATTTTGATTAGTTAGGTGTATTTTCTCTTGATAGAATATGCTTGCTTTAGGATTTTGATATTCTATGCTTGGATTAACATCTATTCTTTTGGAAATCTACATGTCTAGGCAATACTATTAGAATCAATCTGAATGTTGAGTTGCATAATTATTGTTTTATTAAATCACTAATATCAACCAATGGTGGAATCCTAGTCCTATTCTCTCCATAATTTTCACAACACTTTTTATTCGAGTTTGTTATATTTTTTTTATTTATAAAAATTAAGTCTAAAAAAATCTTCCTTCACAAGTCTCAACGAACCTTTTTACTACAACAACTATGAAACCACACTATCTACCCCTTTTTCAATTTCAGTGACAAAACTATCAATACATATGGAATACAAAAAATATAAAGAAACTTTAGTAGCTCCTATTCCACATGTCTAATCTTCAACATTCATCGAAATCTTCATCACTTCCAAGTAATCCAATGATCCCAAAGGTTTTAAGTTTAGCATCACCGTTGTTGAAGATACGTAGCTATAACAATGAGAAAGCATCGGTCTCGATCATTGTTATACAGTGTCATAGTATAATTACACAGTGTCAAAGTCCAATTGTATCACAACTTCAACAATAATACTATGGTGATATGTATCACTCCCCCTTAGTCAATACTCCATCTCACATGGAAACCACTCCCCCTTACACAATGATCCGAAAACTATATGTATTTGTAGTGTGAACTACATATTAATTCTCCCCCTTTTTGTCAATAAAATTGGCAAAGGTACAAGAACGAGATCATAATTAAATTTCCGTAAGAGACATTTCATGACTAAATACATACCATCTAATTTAGATGTAATCATATAGCCGAAGCTAATAGCATTCATCAAGGGTTTAAAGATACAAGATAACCCCTTTAAAATTCCACAGTCACACACCCCTCAAGATATGACCATTAAGCACAAGTTCAAAAGAATTCTCCCCCATTTGATGTCATTCCCAAGGAAACAACAAGAGCGACCTTAATTTCAAAAGAAAAGAAGGATTTTGATTGGACACCAAAAACCATGAGAATGATTTTCTATATCCAAAAACTCAATCAAATCAATCACAAGTAAACCCATGATTAATTTAATCGGAATACGCAATCAAATTAAACACACAAGCGATCAACTTAATTGATTATGCTCGACATAAGAGAATTTACGGAGCATACGACTAACATAACCATTAGAAAATGAATAGGATAGTCGTTCATATACTCAACATAAGAGGAATCTTACGAAGTATGAAAATACTCAACTAGATTAATTACAAGAGAACCCATAATTAATCTAATTGGAATACACAACCAAACTAATTACAAAAGTAATCAATTTAATTGTCATTTGTTTTGCTCGACATAAAAAGACTTATGGAGCAATAACTATATAACCGAACAAGATGATTAATTTAGTTCAAGAATGCTCAACATAAAGTATCTTACGGAACAACCAACAAAGCTAATCAAAAATTAATCAACTTGGTTGTATCGTGCTCAACATAAGACACATTACGGAGCCTCACAATATTACGTAAAATATGGATCAGTAAAGATCAATACTGTGGAATACACAAGGATTCATTCTTCTTCCATCATTATTTGCATAACGATATTTAATAGACATAATCCTTGAAAAAAAATATATTTTAACCTATATTTCATCAAATATTTGACAATATAGGCTTAACTTTTGTATATGTCAAAAGTCTATTCATCCTTAAATCAATACATGAATACCGATCATGAACGACTTTACTTTTGACAAAATACGGGACAACATAGTTCACGGACGTAAACACCAATATCCCATAACAAATTGCAATATAACAAATCATAAAGATTAACTACTGCAAACCATCATCCTCCAAATATTTTTAGAATTTAAACCAATAAACCTAAAAAAGAACAAGAAAATGAAAAATAATAGCTATGTGTAGTCACAATCATTGCTATTCAAGCACTAGTTATTCTTCCAACTAAACCAAAAAGAAGACATACTAGGCAACAAATAAAACAAGCTAAAGGAAAACAGACTCTAGTGCTATTCTGAACACGAACTAAGATCATATGGACGGTTCAGAATCCTCATGAGACAACTGGTCTTTGAGCTTTTGATAGACAACATCCATTGCATCATCGGAGAGGTGATTCTATTTACGAAAATCATTTATGTGAGATTTTATGAGACCAAGGTCAAGGGTAACCTTTTCCAACTCAGTTTTCAACGCATCAACATTTATCAGAGTAGCAATGAGTTGTTGTTTTGCTTCGCCAAAGTACTTAAGAAAGTCATGAACAACTTCAGCAGAAATCATATCATCCTTTTCAGCATCCTCATGAACATAGGAAAAATAACATGAAGCATTAGGATGATCTTCATCTACAAGAGTTCTTTTCTTCTTGGACTCAATAACACCTTTATCAAGGAATCCTCTTGCAAAACCACCATAGCAAGATGAAGAAGAAGATATTCTTGACAACCCAGAAACCAACCTAGAGTATGTTTACGTGACTTTTGCAACTCAATAGGTTGATATTTAAGGGTCTCTTAGGGAAGGGATTCTAGGGTTTTCTTAAACAGTTGAATCGTCTCAGAACACGAATATCCGTTAAAGTACAACCTGACCCCCACAAATAAAGCTCAACAGGGATTTTTGCAACAAAAGCCTCGAAAAATTCCATCACCCAGGAAAGCAATTTTGAGCAAAGTTGTAGCAAAAAATAAATAAATCAAAAGACGACTTCCTAACAAAAATGAGAAGACACTTTAGACACAAACAATACTTTAAGCATAGTAAGTTTGCAATTAAAAAGCTTAGCTATGGACGATAAGAAGGTAGCTCAACTTAACAGATGCAAATGCCAAAAGTATACCTGAAAATTAACACATCTTACTCAACGGGGTTTTTATGAGTAAGCTCTTCAACCCTTGTGATTAATTAGCACAAGTATGAGCCACAAGCTCATCAAGAGATTTGTGTTTATGGTCAAGCCTCTTTTTCCTCCTGAATCTAGAGAGGGACTCCTTTTTATGTGAGAAATTATCACAAACCTTACTGCCATCAAAATACGAGACATAGTTTGAGTTCTTACCAGAAGATTTTTGGTTTGAGGAGGAAGACAACCTGTTGAAAAATTCTTTATATCCTCCAATTATATTTTTCATATTATCTCTCATTTCATCAATTTTTCTTCTTTCTTCCGAACTTCCTTTCTCAGTAGGATCAACGTTGTTTCAAGAGACCACGACACGATCTTATTTTAGACGATGTTTATTAAGACGTATGTTTTGTTCTTGAGTGTTCGAGGACCTCATTGAACTGACTTTCCTGGTAACATACACAGGGTAGGTACGAAAACCGAGTGGTTTAGTCATACGAATGTCAGTTACACCTTTAAGAATTAAGTCTAAGGTGTGTTGAAGTTGAACGAAAGAGTTTTTCTTCAACCTAGAGGTTCCCTTTCGTTTAACATAACTCTTTGTCTCACAGACAAGATATACTTTCTGATCATCAGAATGATTATATAGTACAGTCTTAATATCATCGTTAGAAGATTTCTTCCCTCCATTTGATGTGCAACATCCTTGAGTGATGGTGACTTCAGGCACATCCGTTTTACTAGAAGGGACTTTCGTTTTTACTTCTGAGCATGAACCATCTTTACTTGTGTCATAAGTACTTGGAATATTAGATTGCTTTGAGCATCCTTGAATAGAGATCTTACTCAGGCGATGTTCAATTTTCAAGGCATCTCTTATAAGGCTAGCTTCAAGAGACGTACACGAAGAATGGACTTCAGTATTACCTTTGGATTTGCAATCTCTTATTACACCAAGTAGAACATTGACATGATGCTTCAACCGATTGAATCTATCAACTTGGATTATAACAAGATTTAGAATCAATTCACTCTCTTCAGCCGAATCTCGTTCGTTAATGGAGAGGCTCACATTTGAAGGGTAATCGTAAGTACACATGTCAGTGTTAGTCTGTCTTGTCAGTACAGAAGGTTCATCTATACTCGAGATTGTAGAACCCTTCTCTTTAGTAGAGTTAGACGAGATAGAACTTTTGTTTCTGGTAAAGCGTTTATCAGAGATAGTACTCTTGTCCATAGAGTCAGATCGCTATAAACACATACTTGTAAGGTCTTGAACGTGTTTGCTTGCTCTGATACCAATTGAAAAAGCGGGGGTCTAACAACACCACCCAATATTTCGCTTAGAAATCTATATGGACTAACTCTGAAATACTTTCTAGAGAATCAACTAGACAGTCAGACTCAATCAGTTAAAAGTATCTCAAGGAGTTAATATCTCTCTCTTGTTTCAATTTACTCGAGCTAATAGAAATCAGCGAGTCTTTAATCAAACACAAGGAATAACTTGGATGGTACCAAAGACCAATATCCAAGGATCAATCAATGACAATCAACAACCAAAGGTTGTATTACTCTAATTGATGATCTAACATACAACCTGTATTATTTCAATTATAAAGATAAAACAATATAATGCGGAAAATGAAATAACACAGACACCAGAAATTTTGTTAACGAGCAAACCAAAAATGCAGAAAAACCCCGGGACCTAGTCCAGATTGAACACACACTGTATCAAGCCGCTACAGACACTAGCCCACTCCAAGCTAACTTCGGACTGGACTGTAGTTGAACCCCAATCAGTCTCCCAATGATCCAAGGTACAGTTGTACCCTCTACGCCTCTGATCCCAGCAGGATACTGCGCACTTGATTCCCTTAGCTGATCTCACCCACAACTAAGAGTTGCTATGACCCAAAATCGCATGCTTTGACAATAAACAAATCTGTCTCACACAGACAAGTCTATCAAAGGATCATTCTGTCTCCCACAGAAAAACCCTAAAGTTTTTATTCCGTCTTTTGATAATAATCAAGGTGAACAGGAACCAATTGATAATCCGGTCTTATATTCCCGAAGAACAGCCTAGATAAATCAATTACCTCACAACAATCTTAATCGTATGGTAGCGAAATAAGATGTTGCGGAATCACAAACAATGAGACGAAGATGTTTGTGACTACTTTTTATATCTTGCCTATCAGAGATATTAATCTCAATCCAATCAATATGATTGTACTCGTACGATAGAAGATGCAAGATCAGATCACACAACTACGATAAAAGTAGTATCGGTCTGGCTTCACAATCCCAATGAAGTCTTTAAGTCGTTAACCTGGTTTTAGAAGAAGAAAACCAAAGGTTAAAGGAGAATCGACTCTAGCACGCAAACCAGTATCACACTTGAAGTGTGGGGCTTAGTTTTGCAAAATACTAGATGTCACCTTTATATAGTCTTTCAAATCAGGGTTTCTCCTTGGTCACAAAGCAAACAATATCCACCGTTAGATGAAAACCCTATTTAGATTCAAGCTAATATTTCTCAACCGTTAGATCGAAAACTTAGCTTGTTATACACAAATGAAATGCACGCTTCTAGGTTTGTTAACCGTACCAAAACGTGTACATTGTTGGTTCAACAATAGTTAACCAAAAGGTTAGCTATATGAGCATTTCATACCAACCATATTCTTCTTCACCACAACTAGTTCAAATGACTTCAAATGAACTAGTTAGAGAGTTGTTCAATTGTAAGGAAATCTTATGTACTACACAAGACACAGCTGAAGCAAAGATGATTTGATTCACTTGAATCGGTTCATGAACTTTTATAGCCATGGTTTGCAAACTGCATTCCTTAGTCTTTATAAGTTTAAGTTCAAATATCATCTTCAGATATATAACCTTCTTAAGTTCGCACACTAGGTTCGCTGACTTAAGCAACCGGGCAGAGTTTACAAACTCCAACAGAAAATCTCGGAAAAGACTTTCCGCCGGTTCGCGGACTGGGTTCTTATGCACATATGTGTTTCCACAATAATACTTATGTCCATCATTGGTTATGTAATCTAAACTCTCATTCCAATCATTGAAACATTCTTAGAGGACGTTATATAGTTGTTACACCATTTCTCGTCAAAGCAATTTTCAAAGTGATTGAAACATATCATGACTTTCGTCACTAGGAAAAGATAAACATAATCGAAGCGAAACGCTTACCAACACATATTTCGAGATATAGATAGACGAGGTATACTCGGCTCGAAATACCAAATGTGTATAATCTAAGTCTATATATAGCATACAAATTTTTGTCTCAAGAAGTGGGAGATAGAGTAGATAGACTTTTGAGTGACAGATAAGTTCAAGTCTTCACATACCTTTTTGTCGAGAAGTTCCACCGGTTCCTTGAGTAGTTCTTCTTCTTGTATGATGAATTGCCATGAAGTCCTTGAGCTCAACTACACTTTCTATCATAGTCCGAGACTTAGCTATGGTAGACTAGAAATCAAGACTTATAGTTTTGATCACTAACATTGACAAACATGCTTGAGATAGCAACGCATGCGAGTTCGACCGAGCAATGCTCTAACACTATGGATTAACCCTATCAATTGATAAACATGTGCAAAGAATCACAGATACATAATGGATTTTGCATGTTTTACCTCAATCACTTATAACAAAATATGATATAAAATCGTTGAAACGCCCTCTCCAAAGACGTAGTAGGGATCAATAAATATTTGAGGGAAGTTGTTAGATTTGAGAAAGTCAGTAATTTTAGGAGATGGAAAATAAAAGTTCAAGTGAATTTTGCGCTGAATTATCACCAGAATGTTTATTTGTTTTAATATATTTTACGTAAGATAAATACATACCTTTTTTCACTCTAATTCTTCATATTTTAACTTTGGAGTGAAAGCAGATATATGGATATGGCATACACATATACAGGCCATCTGACTTATTCCTAAAAAAAAAATTTATCTTTACTAATAACTAATAAAAAATATGAGGAATTTGGCATAACCAGAGGTATAAGAGAGGACAATTATATTGCCACTCTAAACAACAATTAATTTAGATGAATTACGTTATACATTTTTATATTAATTATTAGAAAACGTTGTTCTAGGTGATTTTAGTTGGATTCAGGGTTCACCATGTTATTAGATAAATGTTATAACGCGTGTCGTTACGGCAGGAGTTATTTGTAGTGACACATATTTGTTAAAAAATTGTGCCTAATTGTGATGAGAAAGGATCCCTTCACACTTTTATTATCACACTATCTCACACGATGAACGTTATTTTCGTGAATAAAAATCAAACACTAACAGATTTCAAGTTAATATTTTGTGGATATGTCCCTCTTACCTAGTTATCACACTATCTCACACAATGGACGTTATTTTCGTGAATAAAAATCAAACACTAACGGATTTGAAGTTAATATTTTGTGGATATGTCCCTCTTACCAAGTTCTACATGCCTACCAAAAATGAGCACATTACGAAATATAAAACCTCACAATCTACTGGCTTTAATTTCGACGGCCAGAAATCAGTTGATTTTCAACGGCTCATTTTCAAAGTAGTAGATGGTGGTGTTATAGTCTCAGAATACGCGCATCTCCAATAGGAATGTAGAGCTATGTGATAGTAACATATCTCCAAAATATTAGCTTCAAATTCATTACGGTTTGGTTTTATTCACAAAAATAACGTCGAACATGTGAGATAATATGATAATAAAAGTACGAGGGGATCTTTCCTCAATTATAATATGCAAAAAAGTTATGTATTACTGTACCATTTTTTTTTTGACTCGTGGACACTCGACTGAATAGGTAACCGAATTTACACTTCACCTGCCTGGTTAATGCATGTATTTTGCCGAGCTGAATTTTAACCCCTCCCGTAGTTACTTGCTAGGCTTCTAAGATTCTAGAAAGGAAGTTCCTGTATATATACGACCGTTGTGAAAAACAAAATTCGTATACAACGGTCGGAAATCAAGATCTTGAATTCTAAAATTCTAAAGAACCATCGATATGAGGAACATTAATCAACCTTGTCATCAGAGAGAATCAAGATCAACTTTGGTTTGTGGAAAGAATCTATTAACTAAAATGATTAATGAATAGTACGGATGGATTAAGAACACATTATGTGGGATTTATGATATTAATGAAGCTAAGCAGAATATTTCAGAACAGAATTAAATTTATTTATTGAATCACTCAGCTTTAGTATCCGTTAGACCGTTGCTTTTTTGAATTTCCTTGCTCCATGGCGCTAAAAATGGCACGGAGGACTCGAAATGTCCGTGCCTGAGATAGAGATAGTGGAGAATTGCAGTTTAAATTTATTGATCAACTGAAACAAGATGAAATAAGCCGTTTTTTTAGTTTTGGAAAAGTCAACATCAGAACTAACATTGTAACATTAACAACCATGAGATTGTGAAGGAACATAATCTCTTTTAACTCCTCTGATCATCTGATGATACTTGTTATGATGTACCTGTATTTGACTTATCACACGGTTGCGATTTAATCTAGGGTTGGCGAATGATAACTGTGGGACCATAGTTTAGTAAGCTTGCTTAACGCGAACATAGTTTCATTAATCCACTTTCTTAATTTAAGCGTGTGAATATAAAACTAAGAGAATATTGTACTTAAGGATTTTGTGGTCGGTATTGAACATCTGGACCCTACGTGTCTTTCCAACTCAACACCTAACTGGCTAAGTTGACCCTGTGAGCTTATCTAGCTTCAATCATTGACCATTTCGTTGAATAATTTTGTGTTACTGTCTTAATTTACACACTAACCCTCCATACATACTTTAGCGCATATCTAAGACCGACCTTGTCTATTTAATCTTGCAATTGGTGTTCTGTGTTTTTGGAAAAATGTTTCTCGTCAAATACCGATAAATTAACTAACGTAGCTGATAACAAGTTATCAGTTTTATTGGCAGTGTGCTGAAACCCTCCTCCTCCGTGGGGTCCACGAACCCCATAAAAAAACACAAAATTGGTTTAAAAGATAAAAATCAATAATTTTTGGGTGAAAAAGACATGTAAAATTTAATATCGTCTAAATGGACAAGAATGTAAATATAATCAGGATGTAAACAGTTTCATCCTATTCATTTTGAAATATTTTTTCTTATTTTTAATTCACATCAGGATGCATTCAGTTTCATCCTCGGCTTTTTTTAAGTTTAAGTCAGGATGAATCCAATTTCATTCTTGCTATTTTTTTTGTGTCCATTTCACTCATTACTCATCCATTTGAACCATGTTTTAAAAATATTTGGACAAATGACCCATTTTTCGCAAAAAAAAAGAAATTGTAAGATAAATTTAGAATGCGATTTTAGTGTGGTTTGTGAGAGCCGTCTGTGCAGAACCACTCGTGGATGATTTGTCTTAGGTGGAATTTGGAGCAGTTAGCACCCATTAGCAACATTGTTACACATGTATCTTCGAACAGATTGGCACCCATTAGCAACATTTTTTTCAAACTAACATGATATTTTTTACATGATAACATGAGTCGTTGGATCTTTATACGTTGTCACATTGAACTGTTTTAACCAAGACAAAAATAGATAATGTTTCTACTCGGGGGTGTAAATACTAGTAGGTGTATTTGGCCAAACAATATCATGTTACCATCTTGAGCATAACATGCTGATTTTATGTGTAGTTTGTACAAAAAAAAAAAATCTGTGTATTTTTTTTGAAACGGAGATAGTATAACAAGACAATTTTGTGTATTATGATGTGTTAAGCTTATGGGCACATTGGTTTAGTGCGGCAAGCTGTATGCGTAAGGGTAAGCTTCCGATATGCGAAACAAAAAAGTATGTAATTAAGCTCACAATAGAGCTAGATAGAAAAAGAATGAAAAAGGAAAAAAAAAAGGACATCATGCTATATTCATGCATATTTCACAAGAGTGTCGCTATTAACCATTTTATTGGTTATCTTGACTAATTAATCTCTATAGCATTATATTAACTAACTCTCGGTGCAACACATCACAACACATATTATTTTTCGTATGTTACAATGTATGTCATGTCGGGCTGTGCCTATGCACTTTACATCAAAACCCCAAGTTAAATAAAGAATCCTATTATTGGGGCTTTGAGGGGACGTGACTTTGGGGGCTTAAAATGCTATGTGGAGACTAAATGATATATGGGGAGATCGGATTTATGTGAAAGTTCAAAAATACCCTCATTCATTTTCTTTTAAGACAGCCCTTCCATTATCTGATTAATCTAATTCAAAAAAAAAAAACTGAAATCCATTCATTAAAACAAAAAAAAAGCTGACCCCCCTATTCATTCCTTTTTTCTTCTCTGCCCCTTTTCTTCTCTTCTTCTTCTTCTTTTTTCTTATTCTTCTTCTATTCTCTTCGTTTAATCAACGATTAGTTGTCGATTCCAAAAAAATTTATCGTCGATTAAACTCCTAGTATAAAAGCATGAAAGAAAAGAAAAAAATTAGGTCAGTCTTCGTCGAATCAACCTCCTATTGAAGCAGGGAAACCAACTTCAACTAAAGAAGTGGTAAGTGAAGATGAAGAGGAATTTAATGAAGGAGATGCACCAGCCTCCCAGACTCCTGAGATGACAGCAATAAAATATGAATTGAAATACCCACTCTTTGTTTAAGCATTTTATTGATTATTCAGTTGGTTTCCAAAAAATTTAGATTTGAAAAAACAGTTTCAGAATTTGATTACGGCTGGGAGTTCTTTGATTCCCAGCCGTAAATATGTATCACGGTTGGGATATGTTGGTTTACATATGGGAAATTGTTGAATACCCAGCCGTAATGTAGTCGATGCGTACGAGATAGAATATTCCCATCCGCAAATACTTAATCACGGCTGGGACTTTCCTAGCCGTATATGTCTCTGTGTTCAAATGCATGTTTCAGCGGTAGTGGTTACGTCTAGTTTTTTCTGTCCGTAATTGGTTTTCCAAACCGTAAATAATAGTTACTAGACGATTTTATTAGACGGCTAGGTATTCCTATCCGTAATATGAATAAGCAATGAGAAGAAAAAAAATCCCAACCGTTATGCTTATTGCGGCTGAGATTTTCTATTCATCCTAGACGTTTTTCAATTACGTCTTGGTCCGTTGATAATAATCCCATCTGTAATTATGTTTTCGTCTGGAAATTTGTACACATCCTAGCCGTGTTTATTATTTCGGCTAGGTTTTGTCGAGATTTCCCAGTCGTTGTGACTTATCTTCTTTTTCATTTTGATCTGGTTTGTCTTTAAACAGAAAAGAAGAAAAGAGGAAGAGAAGATCAGTAGAAGTAACACCTTCTAGTGAACCCACTCCTCAACTCCGTCACGTAAAACCATTGGGTGCAAACGCATGGAATAAAAGTGAACTTGGAATTGGTGGAGTAAGTGAAGGTGTACTTGCTATTAGTGGTGGTGAGACTGTAGGAAATGAAGGTGGAAGAAATGAAGGTGGAAGAAATGAAGGTGGAAGAAATGAAGGTGGAGGAAATGATGATGTTGCTGTTACTGGAGGAAATGATGGTGTTGCTGTTACTGGAGGAAATGAAGTTGGAATAAATGAATGTGGAGGAAATCAAGGTGTAGTTGTTACAGAAGTTGGCACTTCTAGTGGTTCTGCTCTTGATAAAGGTAAAGCAGTGGTTGAGGAGGAAGAAAAGGATGGAAAAAAGAAGTATCCACCAAAGGAAGGTGCTAGAGAAATCATTGATGCCATGGATTTTTTATCTAAGAAGAATAATGGGAGACCTTGGGGTATGCCAAGAGATCGTTCCGTCTTGATTGGTTACGAGTCATCATAGGATGCTAGATTCTGTGCCGCAAAGGTAACAAATCAAACTTAATATATGTTGTTTTCATTTTATTATGGATATTCAATCATAAAACCAAAATTTTATATATGTGTAGTTTCCCGATAACGCGGTTCCTAAACTAAAGCACCAACAACCAAGGTTTGGCCGTTAGAGGGTGAGCATCCAGAGCATCCAGATGTGGTAGCTTTAGTAAAAGCTTCGGGGTTATGGTCTGGAATCGAGGCGTTGCAGAAGCCGTATGATGTTGTGACAGTTTGTAATTTTAGAGAAAGATTCTAGCCCGAAACCATGACTTTCCAACACCCATTCGGAGAGATGACTATGACTCTGGATGATGCAAAGTCAATCACCGGTCTTGCTTTGGAAGGAAAAGCTGTGTTTGACGGTTTCAACAATTCTCTACCTTATGATGAGCTTTATGCCTTGACTAAACACTGTCTTGGATGGAGCAAAGATAAAACGGAAGAAGAATTTGAGATTAATTATGGAGCCCAGCCCAGAGCTAAAAGGATACTTCAAGAATCGGGTGAACGTCGTGAAACAATGAATACGTCAAGGAAGATTAACCTGGTTCGTCTGAGGGAGCAGTTTGAGGATTCTGACCGTAGGACCAAGAATGGAGAGATCGTGATGGACGCAGAAAGAGCTAGACATACGACTATATCTTACTTGTTGCACCCTCTTGGGACCGTCTTTTTTCCCGATTTTTCAGGAAATAAGGTAAATGCTTTTTATTTACAGTGGTTGAAGACTCTCAGTCTAGATCCGGAAACAAACGAGGTTCCTAGGTACTCGTGGTGCACCGCCTTCCTTGCTAGTGTGTTGGGAGTCCTTTGCAAAACTTCTAGGTGGAACATAACACAAATTACGGGATGTGTTGCTCTTATCCAGGTATCTTTTTGTGTTAATATAACAAATGTTGGTTTACTTACTTTTATATATATTGGTTTATATGTATAATTGATTAATTTTTTTCCGTACTCATGGGTTTACGACCATTTCAAATTCTTGAGGCCTACTCGGGATAAAAAATAACCTCTACAGAAACCTACAGGAGGAAGATACCCCTTTAAGGGGACCCCACACAAGGATAAAGGGAATGAAATGGTCGAAATAAGGAGAAAATTGGATGCTTTGACAATTAATGATGTTGTGTTTGATCCATATTTGAAAATTGATGAGGAAGTTGGTGATAGAGTATTTTCTAATGTGGCGACCTATACGGGCCCTTTGTTTCATTCAACCGGGTTCGTCATTTTGGATCCTCGTAGAACGCTTAGCCAAATTGGTATTATCCATAAAATTGTACCTCAAGAATCTCGTTTTCCACTGAGCGTAGCCAACTCTATTTTTAAGGAGAACCAAGTCAAATTGAACTATGCAACAACGATAGATACGTCGATCGAACATTGAAATGCTCGTTCCCAACAAGCAAACCAAATGAGTACAAGAGCGCTTGAAGATTCTCTTGGGACTTCTGAAGCGTATGCTAATTACATGGGATGGTATCAAGACTGGGCTCATCCTTATGTGGAAAATATGGATCCCGAGGCGTGGAAACATTTTAAGAAGGCGGTGAAAGAAAGTTCAAAATCAGCGGAAGAGATAAATGAACAAAAAAAAATGGGAGAACATGGTGGTACGTATACTACTAATTATGTTTATAAATGTTTTTTTTTTGTTGATTAGCTATGAATAAGTGTATTTGATATGAAAAATAGGTTGAACGAGTTAATTGGTTGTCCAAGAACATCACCGGTATGATTGATTCGGAAGAGAAGTTAACCGTCCCTGAACTAAGATTACTTTGGAATCGAGTCCAAGGCATAATACTCCATGAGAAAGGAGGTTTATATCCTCAAGAAGATGCCCGATCAAGGAGAAATAAGATGGCTAGGTCTCCTTCTTCTAACGACGACTCGGATACTCCCCGCCGTCATCAAGCTATATCAAAGCAAGTAAAAAGCGGTCGAGGTGAAAAAGGAGGACGTGCTGGAACAAGTGCTAAAGTTGGAACAAGTGCTCGAGGTGGAAAAAAGGGAGGTCTTGCTGGAACAAGTGCTGCTCGTGGTGGGAAAAGTCGAGGTGGAACAAGTGCTCGAGGTGGACGCGGTGGAGGTAAAAAGACTACCAGGGTGTTAGTCGTGGGAGATTTCAATGTATTTCAATAGAGTTGGCAAATCCCCTGTTAGTCGTGGGAGATTTTGTCAAAATCTTTTAAAATCTCTGTTAGTGGTGAAAGATTTCTAGGGAGTTTCTAAAACTACCTCAAAATCCCTTAAACTCCCCAGTTAGTGGTGAGAGATTTGATTAGAATCTCTAAACTCCATGTTAGTCGTAAAACACTAGAGTTATAGGGAGTTTACAATTTGGGGGAGTTTGAGAGAGTTTCATGATGTTTTTGTGCTTGGACCAAATCTCTCAAAAAACAAGAGATTTCTGGGGAGTTAGGGTTAAACTCCCCCAAATTGTATAAACTCTCATACACTCCCTCTAAATCCCTAGGGATTATATTACATTAAAATCTCTCAAACTCTCCTACGACTAACCCCATGTACACCTCAAGCTGGCAAAGGAACATGAGGTAAAAAGGATAGATTTGTAGAACAAGTTGTTGAACCGGAGCCAACAGACGATTTGGATGAGTTTTTGCAAGAGTCCACGGGGGAGGACTCAAGTGAATGACAATCTACTCGGTTTTAGTATTTTACTTCATGGATATTTTGTTAGCCTTTGACATTTTAATGTTTTCATTATTTGGTTAAGGATTGAGATGGATGGATTTTTATAACTTTGCATTTATGAATTAATTTAGGCTTTCAATGTGTTTAACCTAAGAAAAATGAGCAAAAACACAACATCAGTGTTTTTTTCAGGCATTTTCGGCTAGGTCGCTGCTTCACAAAACCTAGCCGAAAATTCCTATAAATGTTCAAAAATAAACTTTCATAGCCGTAAAACGTACAACGGTTAGGAACTCCTAGCCGTGAAATGTCCAGCGATTAGGAAACCCGTCTGTGGCATGTCCACAGTTGGGAAGAACCTAGCCGTTGTTTGGTCTAAATTCCCTGAACTACAATGAGTCATGTTTACGGCTAGATATCCAAGCCGTGTTAAAATCACGGTTTGGAATTATATCCGTAAATAAATTTACGTCTTGGTCGACCTAGACAATTCCCAGCCATTATACTCTGCACTGTTCGGAAACCCATCCGTTAGAGATTACGATTGGGACATTCCTAGCCGTATAGTACTCTGGTAAACCCAAAAAAAAAGTCTCCTAGAAACGGCTACATATCCAAGCCGTTATTTCTTTCACGGACAGGAATCTCAGCCGTTATTCTGGCTAAAAGTAATAAATCAGAATTATGGCCAGGAATCCCAACTGTAACTCTGACAGACCACCAACTCTGCAGGTCATACATAATTACGGCTTGGTATACCTAGCATTTCCTAGCCGTAATTCGCTATAATTTCACTTGTACCACTTCAAATCGGCTAGTTTTTTGAATTTTGAAAAATAGATCCGTTTGAAGACTAATCTATAGAAGTTTCTAGTTGTTCAACCACCTATTTAAACTTGAAATAACTCCATCTCCATATAACCACCCGTTCCAAATCAAAATCACACCTACAAACTCTACTAAAACTCCTACAAACTCAATCCAATGTACTCAAAGGATAAACCCGACTTTACTTTGGATGAGGACTTATCTCTTTGCCAAAATTTTGTGTTATGTTATCCAAAAAAGGGAGAAGAACGAAGGAATGGTGGTGTACCAAGTCAATCTTATTGGAAAAAGATTTTTGAAAATTTTTGTAGTGAAACAGGTAACACTAAGAACCGCGATGGAATTGAATTGTATCTAAGATTCTCAAACATACACAAAAAAGTGGAAGAGTATATGGCTTTACTTCGTGTGTGGAAGCAACTTCGACTTAGAGGTGAGACTGATGAAGAAGTCGTAGCTCAAGCTAACAAGGAATGGAGAAAATGGAAAGGTTATAATTTCAACTTCGAAGCTCAAATGACCATCATAAAAGATTTTTCGATACAACAGAAGGGATGTTATTAAAACCAACTTTGTAATGAGGATATATTAAGCATGTAATGAGTTTTATTGTGGTCTAGTTAATGAAAATATCAGTAATTTTCAATCGTATTAAGAATTCATGTTGAATCAAAAAAATTCTCAACTTTCAAATCTAATTACGGCCGGGAAAGTTTGTAAACCCAGCCGTTTTACAGACTCAGGTAATTTAGAGAAGAATAACGGCCAGAAGTTCGTATATTCCCGTCCGTTATTTCAAATCACGGCTGGGAGTTCCTAATAGCCCAGCCGTTTTACATTATTACGGCTGGGAAATCCTAATATCCCAACCGTTATGCTGGGTTTCGGCCGGGTCGACAAGTTTTTCCCAGCCGTAACAGCAGAAATTCCAGACTTTTTTTTTTCCAGATTTTCAACGGATTTGAACTGATAAAATTGATATTGGGAGTTGATTATAAGGTTATCTTGAGTTTTGTGATGAAGGGTTTCATCATTTGTCTTCAAAATTTCACCAAAATCACCATTTTTCCTTCTTCAAAACTCAATAAAATCAAGTTTTGATTTTGAAATGATTAATGTTTTGATTAGTCTAATCGATTCACTAAGACTGATTAGTTAACTTAATCCATTTAATTAGCACTAATTAAATGAAAGGTAGATTAGACACTAGAGAAAAATATAGATAAGGGGTCCTAATGGTTGTTATTTCATGACTCCAAAAACCCTCCGAAAATCCATCTATTTTAAGCCCCGGTAAGAGGATTCTAAATAAACTAAACCGATATCAAAAATTCTTTATGAACCACTCACCCACATAAACCATTCTCACAAAACACCTTCCCGAATCATTTATGGGCCCAAAAATAACTCCCCACTAATCCCAAAAAGGATGAGACCCCCCCCCCCCCCCCCCCCCCCCCTCATGAAAGAGTACAGTTTTTAGGTAGTTTCCTCAGCCGGTCCATGTAACCACTGAACTGGTATATGCATGGACACCCCTGGTGGGGTCTTACATGTTATGATCAACTGATTTTAACCAAAAAGAAAACTTATGAATGGTGCCGCAACTGCCACATCAACACTGTACATTTTTTCATCTTTCTTTTCTTGTACAAGCTAGTCCATTCTTTTCCCATCTTTTTTTTCTTAAACAATAAAGAAGAAGTATGTTGATTCGAATATTTCATATACTTTGAAGTTTATATCACAGAAAGAAAAAAAAAATAAGAAAATAAACTTTGAAGTTGATAAGGCATGTTAGTCCGACAACAACAATGTATACTTAAATGGACTATTGGCTTTTGTTGATTGCCATGAACCAAACAGATAGCTGCCAAGTTGAAGTACCGAACTATTGTTTAAGAAATTGCACATCGATCACCAGCACCTGGAACCAAACATAATTTCCATGAAAGCTCGAAAATGTATCGTGTATGAAATCTCATGATATATACGTCGTACAGCCATAAACTCTTAAATCTCAATTAGATACTCAAATCCTAAGTGGCCAACTCTCTTATCTGTCTGTAATCTGTACGTGAAGTCAGTTTCTCTGTTTAGAATATATAGTTATACACATGCAACAGAGAGGTCATCAGTCCACACACACATTCTCTCCTTACCAAATTGGATTCCATATTCATTCACTTAGGTTCTCTCTCTCACCCTCTTTCTCTGACTCTTCTCTATATAAAACCATGAATTGAAGAAGAAGAAATCAGAATGAAAAGGGTTGATCACTAGTTTATATGTGTGTGTATTTCTCTTACTATATGTATAAAACTATCTTACCAAAGATGCAGCTAGAAGAGCTCTTTTGAGTAGTTGTGTTGATTCATTTTACTCTTTTGCTCTTCCTTGGTCTTTCTTTTCTTACCAAAATCCATCTTGGGTCACCTTTGAACCCAACTCCACAACATAATCATCAACACCAAGAATTATCTCTGTTTCTTTCTAGCGCTGCTATATCAAAGTAAATAAATAAAAATGATTACAGGAAAAGATATCTATAATGTCTTGGCAGCCATTGTCCCATTATATGTAGCTATGTTCTTAGCATATGGTTCAGTAAGATGGTGGAAAATCTTCACGCCAGATCAGTGTTCCGGAATCAATCGTTTTGTAGCAGTTTTCGCGGTACCTCTTCTTTCGTTTCATTTCATTTCATCCAATGATCCTTACAAGATGAACTACCGTTTTATCGCAGCCGACTCTTTGCAGAAAGTAATTGTTTTAACTTCTCTTTTTCTATGGAATTGTTTTGCAAAGAATGGAAATTTAGAATGGATGATTACTTTGTTTTCTCTCTCGACGTTGCCAAACACTCTTGTCATGGGTATACCTCTTCTTGAAGCTATGTATATTGGCAGTGAATCAGGAACTTTAATGGTTCAAATTGTTGTTTTACAAAGTGTTGTTTGGTATACTTTGATGCTGTTTATGTTTGAATATAGAGGAGCTAAATTGTTAATCAGTGAACAGTTCCCAGAAACAGCTGGATCAATTACTTCATTTAGGGTTGATTCAGATGTTGTGTCCTTAAATGGAAGAGAGCCATTGCAAGCTGATGCTGAGATTGGTGATGATGGAAAATTACACGTTGTAGTTAGACGTTCGACGTCATCACGTTCGATGATTTCTTCGTATCATAAATCTCACGGGTTAAATTCTGTTACTTCAATGACACCAAGAGCATCAAACTTAACAGGAGTCGAGATTTATTCCATTCAATCTTCAAGAGAGCCAACACCAAGAGCTTCAAGTTTTAACCAGAACGATTTTTATGCAATGTTTAATTCTAGTAAAATGGCTAGTCCAAAACATGGGTATACAAATAATTACCAAGGCAGTGGTAATGGTGGCGATGTATATTCGTTACAATCATCGAAAGGACCAACACCAAGATCTTCAAACTATGATGAAGAACTAAAATATGGAAATAGTGTGAATAGCAATAATACTAAGAAGATGCTTGGAGGAAGAAGCATGAGTGGAGAGCTGTTGCATAATGGTGGACTAAGTTCTTCATATCCACCACCAAATCCAATGTTTTCGGGTTCGACTAGTGGTGCTACTGGTGGTAAGATGATGAAGAAAGATGGTAACAATAAAGAACTTCATATGTTTGTTTGGAGTTCAAGTGCTTCTCCTGTTTCAGAAGGCAATTTAAGACAAGCTGTTAATAACAAAGCTGCTGCTTCTGATTTTGGTGTTGTTAATTCTTCTAAAGTTGTTCTTCAACAAGAAATTGCCGCTTCAAGAGGTATCATTCATCACTTTCTCTCTGTCTCTCGTACTAATCTATAAGTTTCCATTTGTTTTGTTCAGCTTCATTAACATGGTGTATTATTATTCATATGATAATCAGGAAAGCATGATTTTGGTGAAAGTGGAAAAGAAGCTTCAAAAATGGGTGGAGAACATCCAAAACAAGTGGATTTAGAAAATAATAGCCCAAAGTTTCCCGTAAATGGTTCACCATTTTTGACACAGAAGAAATTAGAAATGGATGACCAAGATCACAAGAAAATGATGGGTACTCACAGAATGCCTCCAGCAAGTGTCATGACCAGACTTATTTTGATCATGGTCTGGAGGAAGCTTATTAGAAACCCTAACACTTACTCTAGTCTTCTTGGTGTTATTTGGTCACTTGTTTCTTACAGGTATATATTTCTTCTTTTGTTCAGTTATCATCACCAAGATTTCATATTTCAATTGCATGTAGAGCTTAATAACTAATTTATTTATTTTTCTGATTTAAGGTGGGAAATCCAAATGCCTACGATTGTCAGAGGATCGATATCCATATTATCAGATGCAGGACTTGGAATGGCTATGTTTAGTCTGGGTAATTCAGCTGTTCATTAATTTTAAATTGTCATTTGAAAATATTTAGGAACTAAACCATGCAAAATGTTAATCCGACTTCTTATGAATGCATTCCGTTCAACCTGCAGGTTTATTCATGGCATTACAACCAAAAATCATAGCTTGTGGTAAACGAGTTGCGACTTTTGCAATGGCGGTTAGATTTTTAACCGGCCCAGCAGTAATTGCAGCAACTGGAATTGCAGTGGGTCTCCGAGGAACTCTTTTACATATAGCCATCGTTCAGGTACTTAAGCGTAACATGCTACTAAAGTAGTAAAGTGCAATTTAAGTTAAACTCGTAATCCTGATTACTTTATTATGTTTTTGATATACAGGCAGCCCTTCCTCAAGGAATTGTACCTTTTGTGTTTGCCAAAGAGTATAATGTTCATCCGGATATTCTTAGTACTGGGTAAGTTAACAGTGTCTTACTCTCCAAGGACCTATTAACAAAAAAAAAAAATAGTGCTCTTTAAAGGGACATTAGGAAAATATTTGCAGGGTAATCTTTTGTGTTCTTTTGCAGGGTAATCTTTGGAATGCTAATTGCATTGCCAATTACTGTGGGCTATTATGTTCTTCTTGGAGTTTAGAGCAAATGCAAATATAAAGGGAAGAAAAGAAGACAAGAAGAGAAATATTTTACTACGATTACATTTCATGCAAGACTCATGGAAGATGAAGAAAGGATCTTTAAATACATCAATGGGGTTCAGTGTATAACTTAGGATATTCAATTATATGCTTTCTTTGCATGTGACACCATTGAATTCATCAAGAGAGAAAAAAAAATGCTCAGTTATCTTTTATATTTAATTATTCTTTTCACAGAATTATTACTTAGTTATTAGATTAGTGTTTTTTAGGTTAATACAGTACTTAATAGTAAAAAACGCAATGCTTGGGAAAGGAAGAAACCAAAGGTACTTTAGTTTACTTGTGATTTCTCCCCAACACCAAAGGTGAATGAATGTAGAAATTTTTGCTTGCTATATTCTTTTAGTATGATTCATTCTACTTGGCACATAAAAAGGCTTGCTCAAAGAGAAAAAAATATCGGTCTACTTATAATTACTCTGATTTTAGGCTAAAGATTTAACATGTTAATATTTAATACATAATTTTCTTAAGGTGTTCCAATTTAGATCGTTTTGTCTGGTTACAATGATTAACTAGTTTTTTACCGTTGGAATTTGATTCTTTCATGCATTTTTCAACCATGAGAAAATAAGAAGAATATTAATCAAACAAATAGCTCGAATCAAATTCAAACTAACTAGATTCAAATGCCTATAAACCTCGAAAATGGGCTCAAAATCGGATATCAGAGAACAAAAACATATCTCATACAACGGCTATATATAATCGCATTATGGATGAAACTAATCGCTTTAATGAAGGGAATTAATGGGTTGTGTTGCAAGTCCAAAAAAATCTAGGTAAATGAGTAAGTTTAATTATTCAAAAATGCATTATACAATCATACTGCATGTGATACCTTGAGTAGACCGGAATCTATTTATTTTAAGTATGAAAACAGTTACCTTCACGTTAGACTTCCAATTTTTGTGCTAATGGATCTATGACGAAGGATTTTTAACAACAAAATGGTGTTGTCTTTGTCTAGAACATAATATTAAGATAATTATCATGTCTGGTTTACATCATGGTGACTGGAAACATCAAACTACGTTAATCCCAATATTGCACATAAGAACAAGAAAAAATTGTACAAGTACAAATGGATTCCAAAATACCGATCGAACTTGTGTATGCATGGTTGACAAAACAAAAAGAGAAACACAAGCATAGATCAGAGTCTACAAAAAAAAAAGTGTTGTGTAAAGAGTGTTGTTTGTATTTGAGTGTAGATTGATTGAATGTACTTGCACATGTTAGATCATTTGGATCGAGCCTATGTAGTACACACAGTACTGCTATGGTTTTTCTGATTAAACAAAATGAGTTGAAGAATATCTGTAAACTCAAGAGCAGACATGGAAGAAGATTATTAAATACATTTTGGGACATATACTGGCTGGCAAAATTGAGAATACCCCAATCTCTATGTATCTTTCATTTCACATTCACTCTGTGCTCTTTCACACTTTTTTTTCCCTTTGATTTTGGTTTGCAAGGTATAAATTCTTAATTACTTTATTCCGTGGTTGCATTCTGTGGACATTTTTATGGGTTGCTTGGTTTTTTTTTTAACTCACCGTCAGAACCTGATCCTCTGAAGCTTGAACTCAAAGTTCGGCAACCAAGTCAAATGAAAATACACTTAACTTGTCATGGCACTCTGTTCTTATTTTGCTGACTCGAGATCTAAATCTGGCTTAAAGCCTGGCTTTACTTGAGTTAGATGTCAATTTGTTTTTTTATTTTGTTTTGATGTCTGAGTTAGCTGATACCTCTAATTCTATTCGAGTATGATACAATTTTATACTTGTCATTTGACTCGTGGCTTACACATCTGGTTGGATTTAAAAAAAATAATACTTAGCTTTACCTTTTCACAAACTTTAAGTTATATGTGATAAGTTAGATCCAGATGAGGTAAATTAGATAAGTCAATTGAGTTGTAAAAAAGAAAACACTCTTTCCCTTTTATGCACACTTTAACACCCCTAACGATTCAGATTAAGTCAATTGAGTTTGGAAAAAAAAACAAAGAAACAAAAAAACTCTGGCTCTTTTATATTCCCTCCGTTATAAAAAAATAATCCGCTTTGACTTTGTCAAAATATTAAGGAAACCATAATATTTTACTTGACTATTCTTAATAAAAATGCAAGTATTAAAAACTACCTAAAATGTTAAGATGATTGTAACTATGAAATAAAAAAGAAAAATTAAAAGATATGAAATTTATGAAATATAAACTTTTTAGGGAATTTAATCTTTGAGCCAAATATATTGTTTTTTAAAAGGAATGAAGGATATATTTATTCCTTAATTGTATAAATTTCTTTAACATTTTAGATTAGGTCTCATTAATATGCATTTACTAATATAAAGAATTAAAGGCTATAATAGAGAGTCCATTGAAAAATACGCCTATAAACAGAAGTTGGACACAATTTTGAAACTGACGAAAATGGAATAGAGGACTGTTTTTTTGAAACACGGGAGTACAAACTTATACTCACAACGATTTGATGAATCAGACACAGAAAGCAACCGTCTAATACTTGGACATTGGACTGCAAGCACATTTCGTGAATCTCTTTTGTGTAAATAGAAGCACGTCTGACTTGGAATAGATAGTGAGTTTTACGGTTGCATAGCCCAACTTGCGATCACTTCTGCCACATAAGTATTATTTTTGTCAAAGCTAGATTTCAGAAGAGTCGGGGAGAAACCAAATGTCACCTCTGCTCCCTGTTTTGTAGATCACTCAATCAAAGATTCTTAGAGATTTCCTCTCTTTCCTTCATCTAATTTACTTTGGATTTTTTGATCGAACTAATCTACATTTATATATATATATATATATATAAAAGAAGAACCAATCTTTTTCTTCTTTTTTTTTTGATGTGCAAGAAGAACTAATCTACTTCGGATTGGATATGTGACAACAAGTTCCAAGGTTTGGTACACAAAATAAGATTTCTCATTTTTTGTTTTTGATTTCTAGCTAGTTAATAACTTACTATATGCAGGTCAAAGAGAGATCCAAATTCATTTTCCCAAAAATAAATGCAACCACACGTTTGCGAGTAGTTTACTAAAATTTGAAACTCATGCAAGGCACCTGCAGCCATAACTATGTCAAATTATCAACATATACAGAAAGATGAATTAAACTATTAAACTGGAATCAACAGGTACAAGAGCATCTCCAACCGTGGGTGCTACAAATTCTATGTGGAATTTTTATTTAGATCCTTATTTGTGGGGTTATATATATATAACACAAAGAATAATATTTTTCACATGAACCATCTCCAGTAGTGTGGGGTATTAGTTATATGATTTGTTTTTTGGATAAAGATAAAAGTAATTCCCTTTTCCCTATTGGTTTAGAAAATTTTATTTAAAAAGAATAATTAAAAAAATAGTCAAAAAGATGACAAGGAGGTCATTCCCAAGGTCTAAATAAGACTTTCTCTAAGACCTTCATATTTATTTTGACACCCTTCCTATTTTAAAGGACCTACTGTTGGAGATGGATTTAATCTAAATGAGGGTCTAAAATCTCATGTGTCAAAAGAAAATAAAACTTTCACCCTCTATTGGAGATGCTCTAAGAAGAGCTTATAGCTAGGACGTGTAGTTTAGCATTGTTTTTTTACTTGGACAACCTGTAGGATCGAGCAAGAGAGAGGAGAGCACAAGCGGAAGCAAATAATATACTACATTGATAATCAATTCGGTGTACGATTCTCATGGCTCAACATCCTACTTATAGTCTCGCAAACTTGATGATTACACAAAGCAAACTTTCCTAACAAAGATAAAACTCTAAACAAAGATATTTTCCTAACATAAAACAAACTCTAAATAGAACTCTTCTAGAACTCTCTAGAACTCAAACACCTTGCTTCTCAAGTAAACTCAACTTCCATAACGTGACAACGCTGTGTCAACTGTTCCTGTTGATCCAACTTGACTGCGTCAACTGCAGCAGTTGTCCCATAATCTTCTTCATACTGTGTCAACAATACTTGTTGATCCAACACCAAATTTCATCATATCTTGGTTTAACTTCCAACATCCTCCCTTAAACCAAGATGTCCTTAACAAACCCGAAACCAAATACTGTTGTGATATCTGCCAACTGATATTGTCTCAGTTCACAAAACATTTCTTGTGATGTCCGCTACTACTGATATTGTCTCAGTTTCACAAAACATTTCTCTTCTTAAATTCCACACTGGAATTACTTCACTTTTCAGGTCCCTTGATTTCTTCAGTAGAATGTAATCGTCTTAGACAACATGCTGGGATATTGTTTCCCATCATCTTATCGATAAACATTCCCTGACAAGCTCCAGAATCCTTAGATTCAACTTGCTAGCCGACCAAGCAACATAATCGCTGGTTATGATGTTGCGATCTATCCACTTGCTCATACTACTACGTCAAGTCCTTTCTCACCTACTTCACTAGCAGGAATTTTCTCACCTTGATCACCTACAAGTAGGATTTTTCTTCTTTGTTTTTTTTTTTTTAAAAATTCTCCCACAATCTTGTCACGCTTCTGCCACAAGCGTTATATTGTTGTTACAAATTTTCCATGAAATCAGATTTGCCATGTTGTGCATAATTCAAATTTTAAACAATTAACCTCTTATCAACAGTCTTGCAATAATTTCGAATCACCACAAATCTCTTTAGCACCTTCCTCCCTTAAACTCAAAACTACGCCAAACTGATACAATCACTCTCACCATTCTCAGCCAACATCACACGTGCTCTTAGTCTAAAATAATATGATCACCTACCACCAACATCCATACGACCAAATCACATAACCAATAAGTCTCGTCTTTTCTTCTCTTCATATTAATCTGATAAGAATCTAACCAACACTGATCACCTCTCCTTTTTGCTTTCGAAACTCTCACTGTACGACCAATTCCATATGCCTTAATCTTCTCCTTCTTCACCTGATTTCTTTCCTTCGAACTTTAACACAATCTTACCATTATCGGTAGTCACTACCTTTCTTTACTGTCTCAAACCATGACTAAGTGACAACATCGTGATAATCTCTTCTTATGTTAGTTACCATCACCCCGTACTATCTACAACTACCACTTCTCTGTATTTAGAACTTTTCAAATTCAAATCCTTTTTTTTCTTCTGAACTTCTACTTCTTCGCCTTCAGATCACAGCATCAGCTCAGCAGTTCTCTCACAAGTCCATAATCTTTCGCGACCAAACATATTTTCCTCCTATAACAGCAACACAATGCCCTCAACGATAATGGCAGAAACCATCACTGTTGTTGATTATTCGGTCAATCACCTCTCTGTTTTGCAGGTTGAGTTCAGTTCAGCCCTCTTCAATGGCAGCAGTTCACCATCCTAACCGATATTCACTATTCCATAACCATTGAATCTCCACTGCAACCAAGCTCCGTATGTCTCTTAGCCATCACTAACAACCACATGCAGCAGTAGTAAAAGCCTACTAGAACCCATCTCTCAGCACCACCATCTCACGGCATCAGGAAAAAAATAATGGCAACTGCAAGATGAAACTTACCTTATATAAAGACAACTCTCTTTATTGATGTTTAGAAAATCTCTCAAAACTAAACACAAGCTCTAATCTTGCTCATATGATCAACCACAACTTTGGTGATCATATATATATAGAACTATGAATTCCTTTTCCTAGTCTTATTACCTTATTACATGTCTTTCCTTTTCTTAGAACTAGATGACTTCTAATTCCCTTATGATTACATCAATTTCCTAATCTTTTCCTAACCAGCTTGTTAGTGACTTCTATGTTGAAGTTTAACCAACATTCTCCCCGTTAAGCTTCAACCTTACCCGTGACATATCTTGTACTCCAATCAATTGTCTCATTTCTTCAAACTTGATCCGAGCTAATGCCTTTGTCAATATATCTGCTTTCCGCTCAGTTCCTGGTATGTGTTCAACGTTGATGACCTCCTTCTCGATGCATTCCCGTATGAAATGATACCTTTTGTGAATGTGTTTCTTCTTCCCATGAAACACTGAATTTTAGTGAGTGCAATTGCAGACTTATTATCAATCTTGATGAGAACTTTTTCAGGTTCTCTTCCTTTGATTTCACCCAACAGTTCTTGAAGCCATATTGATTGTTTAGCTGCTTCTGTTATTAAGAGACGAATTATCTCTAGTCTAGCAACTGGTGCAAAAACTTCACAAAAGTCTATGCCTGATTCTTGAACGTATCCCTTATCTACAAGTCTTGCCTTATATTTGTTAATAGTTCAATCACCATTTCTTTTAACCTTGAAGATCCACTTGAGGCCAATCACTTTTACCCCACCTGGCTTATCAACTAGAAACCAAGTCTTGTTTCTGTTGATTGAAATAATTTCTTCTCTACATGCTTGTGTCCATTTAGTCGAGACCTTTGCTTCCTGAAAATTCCTTGGTTTATCATTAACAGAAAGTAGCATAATCTCACATTCTTCTGCAGCTTGAAGAACATAATCCTCCAGATACTGTGGCTTTTGTATTTGTCTTGTTGATTTTCGCAGTGGAATGGGTTGAGTTATTTCATCGATCTCTTCTTCTTATTCTTCTTCTACTACTGCTTCGTTATTCTCAGTGTTTTCATTATTCTCTTCTTCTTCTTGATTAACATCATTGTTTCCATTGGTATTGATGATTATGGGTCCTTCACCTTCATAAATTACTTGACCCCATCTCATGTGAAACATTCCTGGATCCCTACTTGGTCCATCATTAGTTTTTTTCCAGTTCCAGTTTGCTTTTTCATCGAATACCACATCTCGACTCACTATCACTCTTTTCGTTGTTGGATTGAATAATCTGTAAGCTTTGGATCCAGGCTCAATTCCTAGATTCACAAGAGTCTGAGATCGATCATCCAATTTCTTAAGAGTTGCAGAATCAACTTTTGTGTATGCTTTGCAACCAAACACTCTTAAATGATCTATGTTTGGTTTTCTCTTTCGCAAACTTTCATATGGAGTCATGTCTTTCAGAGCTTTCGTAGGTATCCTGTTTATTAGGTATGTGGAGTGTCGTACAACTTCTCCCCATAGATAATTAGGTACCTACATAGCCTTTAAAGAACTTCTTGTCATCTCCATTAGAGTCCTGTTTCTCCTTTCCACCACTCCATTTTGTTGTGGTGTATATGGTGCTGTGAGTTTCCTTTTGATTCCATTTAACTCACAATATTTGTTGAACTCTACTGATGTGAATTCTCCTCCCTTGTTTGTTCTAAGTATCTTTACCTCCTTATTGAACTCTTTTTCAATCATAGTCTTAAGTACTTTGAATCTGTCGAATGCTTTACTCTTTTCTTTCATCAAGATGGACCACATGTATCTAGAAAAATCATCTATGATAACAAATATGTATTTGTTATTCGTAAGTGTCTGTGGTGTGATAGGACCACATAAGTCAGCATGGAGAAGTTCTAATGGCTCTGAGGCTCTGAATGTCTTTGCTTTTGGGAAACCTTGACGTGTTTGTTTCCCAACTAAACATGATTCACAGATTTTTGCTTCATCATTTATCTGTGGTAGTCCTCGAACCATCTTGTTCTGAGACATTTCCTTTAAAGTTCTAAAGCTTATGTGTCCTAACCTTGCGTGCCACTTCCATGTCTGATCTTCCTGTCTCATATTCAGACACAATGACCTTCCAATCATGAGACTTATCTTGTAGAGTCTATTCTCTGAGCGTGAGACTCTAACTAAAAGTCTTCCACTTGGGTCATGAACTGTTAGATAATCTTGTCGCATTCTAACATCACATCCAACTTCTGTAGCTTGTCCTAAACTTAGAATGTTGCTTTCTAAGTTTGGGATGAAGTAGATGTTTGTGACAAGCTTCTGTTCTCCGGTCTTGCTCTGAAATAGAATTGATCCTTTCCCTTCAATTTCTACAGAGGATCCATCCCCAAACTTCACTTTTCCTTTGATTTTCTCATTGAGTTCAGAAAAGTAGTGTCTCTTACCAGTCATGTGATTGCTGGCTCCATTATCTAAATACCAGATTCCTTCTTCACCATCCTTTGATTCGTAGTTCTTTGGTATTCCTTCGTTTAAGAATAAAACTTCGTGCATGAAAAGAGATGTATCTGCTTCCCTTGTTTCATTCTTGTTTGTTTCTTCCATCTTTTGTATTCTTTCAGGGCATACATAGGAGAAGTGTCATGGTTTATCACATCTATAACAAATAATGTTTGATCTATCCTTCTTTTCTTTCCCTTGGTTTTGATCATTCTGACTTGTTGTTCAATCTTGTGAGTTAAACCTTCCTCCCCTTCCTCGGCCTCTGTTTCCTCTACCACCTCTTCCACGACCTCTTCCTCTTGTCGCAGAGTTTTGTTGGTAAGGGTTTGTGTACGAGAGTTTTCCTTGAGTTTCTCCATTGTTTTCTTCATCAAGGATTCTCTCTTCATATGCTTTCAATCTTCCAATTATATCTCCATAGCTAGTCTTATTTAAATCTAAGACTTGTTCGAGAGAAGCTATGATATGAATATACTTGGATCTTGGTAAACTATTGAGAAACTTCTTTACCAGTTTATCTTCATCAATGGATTGTCCAAGTGACGCAGCTTTTGAGGCTATCTCTGATAGCTTTCCTGCAAAGCTATCAATAGTATCAGTGTCTTTCATCTTCATTCTTTCAAATTCAGACATTAAGGTTTGCAGACGGGCTTCTTTAACTCGATCAGCTCCGAGATTACGTGCCTTTATTGCATCCCAAATTTTCTTTGAAGTTTCTTGTTCACCAACTTGTAGAACAAGACATTCTGGTATTGCTTGAAAGAGTAATCCAATGGCAACATTGTTTTTGTCCGGGTCCAATGTACCAGGATCATTGTTTCCCAAACTTTGTAGATTTTCATTAGTACCTTCATTCTCATGGCCCATACTGTGTAGTTTGTGGCGTTGAGGATTGGAACTTGTATTGATGGTGGCGTGAACTGTTTTGCACCCACAATGGTGGTTTCGTTTTCCATGGCTCAGAAACAAGCTCTGATACCAATTAATGGCAACTTCAAGATGAAACTTATCTTATATATAGACAACTCTCTTTATTGATGTTTAGAAAATCTCTCAAAACTAAACACAAGCTATAATCTTGCTCATATGATCAACCACAACTTTGGTGATCATATATATATAGAACTATGAATTTCTTTTCCTAGTCCTATTACCTTATTACATGTATTTCCTTTTCTTAGAACTAGATGACTTCTAATTCCCTTAGGATTACATGAATTTCCTAATCTTGTCCTAACCAGCTTGTTAGTGACTTCTATGTTGAAGTTTAACCAACAAACATCACTCATGAGCAGTGAAAATTAATGGCAGCAAACAACTGGAATCCATCGTTCAATTATCATTATCTTCATGTCCCTTTTCTCGGACAAGAACCCTTTTCTTAAACTTCATCATATCTTGGTTTAACTTCCAACACAACCGAATCCCCTTTGGGTTCCTATTTTCTTGTTCGGTTGTAATCATTGGGTTAAGGACCCCTTAAGTCCCTTTTTTAACGAAATTTTCATTTAACCAATAAAAGAATAAAAAAGGAGCTTACAGCTAGGATAAGCTACGACCTTCTTAAGGTCATATCACTGCCACTGCTATAACTACTAGTCATGGTATTCTCTGGGAGGTTATAAAACTACTCATTGCTATACCAATAAGATCATGGTTTCCTGAAGGCATTTGATGCACGAGAAGAAAAGAAATCTATAAAATATACAAGTCAGCTAATTGCATTTTTATTTTACTTTTGTGGTTAGACACGTGAGAAAATTAGGCGCAGGCCCAAGTAAAATAATATTCTTATTGTCAGGTCCAAGATTATTTTTTATTTCCGTGACACCCATAATAATATGAAATTTGAAAAGTGTCTGCATAACGAGTTATGTAATTGGCAACCCAACTTGGATATAACATATCTAAAAAACCGCGCCTTGATATTTTTCAAATTTTATTTCGTTGGAAATCTTTTTAAAAGAGCTACACAACGAGTACAAACAACAATATCAAATTTATGTTTTTTTGCGAAAAAATCGGAGGCAATTGTTCTTTTAAGCAAAATTTTCAAAAATTTTGTACATAACCATTATGCAGCCACCAAAAATGATGCATACACATTATGCAGACACAACAAAAGATGCATAAAACGTTACGCAACCATATTTTGGTTCATGCATCTATTAATTTATGCATAAAAGATTATGGATCATTTTTTTTTAATTCAGTGCTCACAAAAATATGGTTGAATAATGCTTTATGCATCAATTTTCTCGACTGCATAACATGTTATGCATATATTATTGTAGGTGCATGACAAGTTATGCAACCTTTTTTTATTGGTTTCAATACTAACAAAAAAGTAGCTGCATGACAAGTTATGCAACCTTTTATGCAACCATTCTCTGGATTGTATAACAAGTTATGCAGCTATTATGTAGATGCATGAAAAATTATGCAGCCTTTTCTTTTTGTTGGTATCAATATTAACAAAAATGTCTCAGCATAACATGTTGCTGCATGACAAGTTTTACTGTGTTTTCTTTACACTCCCGATCGGACCCAATTTCAGTTCTTTGTTGTTGAACTTCCAGCAACAGCCCGTACGAAACTAGCCAACAAATATCTTTCCCTAACTCCTATGTGTTCAATCACATGTCCAATACCACCATATTTTCTTCGTCTTAGAACCCCTGATTTGCTGCCTGCAACGGATCTTGTAATCGGGAACCACTTCATACAAATCTCGACTTCAATCATCTGAACTGGTTCATCTTTCTGTATGCAGTCGTATCTACGAAGACCACATTTAATTAAGACGCATATCCATCACCCAAGTCTCTTCTTTCTCCACTGAATTTGATGCCCAGGTCCAATTTCCTTCAAAAAAACACCATCTGCTTCATAAGGAATACAAACCCCATTTAATAACCTAAACACATACTTTAGGTTGGTTGCTGCTAATACGAATTGCATTCTTCTCAAGTCCTTGTCCAAAACAAAGCTAACAGAATTACAGAATTTGTATTCTTCTCGTCTTCGAAAACCCATCTAAGTCCTTGGCAATTACCCTTGGCACATACCCATCAATCGCATGGCTAGTTGTTGGCAAAGCAAAAGAACGTGATGAAATGACCGCTATGAGACATGGCATGTGGTTCATGCTTTCTGTCGAACGCCTTATAGTTCATTCGAAGAACTGATGATGGATGAGTACTTATTATATATTAGAATTCCACAAAGTGACTCCTTTCTTGCAAATTCAACATAAGCATACACATTCATTCATTATCACTTGGCAGCAAAAACTCAGCTTAAACAATCCCCGATACTATCAACCTGACTTTACCTTGTTAAGCTCTGAATCAATAACAACAATCAATCCACATCTTCCTTATCCCAAATTCGAAACTGATAATAACACCATCTCCAATTGCCTTCCAATTTCCCAGCCTTTTTCAATTTCCACATCCTCCTGTTATTCTCCATTAATTCTATTCTTTTTTTTTCTTGGTTCTCTGAGCTGTAAACGGTGGCGATGATTACGACGATGGAGATCTTTATATATCTGTGCTGCGATAGAAGATCGAAGAACAATGTATTTTTAATTGTGAAAAAAATTCTCTCCTTAGATTAGTTTGGAAAGAATAAAAACGAAAACAGAATTTCACAGAATTATGGGCTTGTGCATAATTTTATCACCGAGAATGGATGCAACCATGAATTTTTTTTTACCGTGGGTTTCACAGTGGAAAAGTCTACAGAATTGAGTTTGACTGTAGTTTTCACTAGACACGTAAGGTTTAAGGCCCAATAAAAGGGTCCAGGCCAGCCAAATTATATAAAACCGAATCCAGAAATATGGTTTAATGGTTTTCTTCCCTCACAAGTCTGTCAAAAAGACTCAAAAACCTAATAGGCAGCTAGTTTGACAAGTCTTTGAATCATCACAAAAAGAAGAAGAACTTCGCATCTTTTTGAACCCTAAGGAAAACAAAGTGGCGCACAATGAAGAAACTAGGCACTGATTTGGAAAAATGGAGCGAGGCAATGAAAAGCATGAAAAAGAATATGGATCCAAGAGAAGTAAGAAACGATTTTAAGAATATAGGAGAAGAAATCAAGTCGGATGTCAAATTGGGTATTTTTTTCTTGGGAGTCACCATGTTTGGAGTTCTATTCCTGGTTTTGAATTCAACTAAGAAGACCAAGTCAACGAAGGTTAGAGCTAAGCAGGCGGAGTCTCCAAAGGCTGCTGATCATGATCAGCTGAACATGTCTCCAAAGGCTAATGATGAGCACACCAAGTCTCCTAATCCTAATGACGAAGATCCAAGCAGCAGTTTACCACCGGTAGCTGCATACCATCAGTAGCAGAGGTTTCTAGGGTTAGTTTTTTTTTCTTTTTTCGCTTAGGAATTTTTAATGGCTAATTTTTGAGATGATGCTGAAACCGCCGATGATTGCATCTTCTTTGCATTGCAACTGTTTAGGTTTTACAGTATATCATTTTTCTCGGCCAATGTTCTTCACCGCTCAATTCTATCTAATGTATATTAATAAGTAATCGGTATGAAATGCAATTGTGCAGTGAATTAAGACTATTAATCCTAATTGTGCTGTGCCAATATCATAGAGGTGTTAAATTGTAAACACCGACTTGTGTTGTATGTTCGTTTAATTATATACCTATAGGAGGAATCTGATTCCACTTCAATTTTCAGACTGCATTCCAGCGCTAACCGTTGAACATCCTATATTCCTTGTACATCTCGAATAATAGGGCCCAGCTCCAGCAGGGCCAGGAAGGCCTTTAGCAGCACCATCCGTGTTCAGCTTCAAATGATCATGTCTAGGAGGTATAGCCTCCATAAAGAAATGTAGTGTGATCGAATGGAAGTATGATTTCGTTGTGGGTGCATATCAGGTGCTGGTGGTGGACGAAAGCCAAACGCAAGGTGGAACTCAGCAGTCATTTTGATTGATGCCCCAATAGTACTTTTTGAGGAGATGTCGAATTTTGGTAATTAAATAAGGACATTTCTACTCAGCCAAATGTTCCAGAGAACTATGGTTTGAATTCAAAGGTGGTAGTGAAAGGATGAACAGAGGTGATGGAGGAAGGTTCCAAGCCCATAATCTACATCCAAACCTGAATTGCAAATGGACACTGCACCGAGGGCATAGTGCTGTAGGTAGCACATCAGGGCAACCCTTAGTCAGTGTACTACCTGACTAATTTGACATGATCAAATACACCTTTTGCTATCAAGAAAAAAAGTCAGAAACGATTATCGGCCACAATGGTGGCATTTTTATTTATAAATTACATATGAAATTTGGCGTATACATGTTGTATTGTGCTATAAATCGTACCGGCATGCCATGACAGGAAGAGAGGCAATTGAAGAGTTTCAAACTCAAATCACTGAGATCACCCAATAATTTTACCATCGTTATACAGTGACTTGTGACAATGTAAAAAGAAATAACATCATTATTAATGGGCCAAACTGAGTTCCAAATTTTCTAACAACGGACCTTAAAAGAGTATCCAGTCCGAAAATTGAAAGAGAAAAATCCAAAAAGAACTAAAGCGTTATTTACCCTTGGAAAGAAATACACGACGGTTGAGGTTCAGCCTTAAAACGCACGGTACGAAATTTAAGTTTTCTTCCTTGGCAAGATAAGACTGAAAATTCACAAGATAAAAATCTAAGAAACCCAAATAGCTAGTTTGTCATGTCTTTAAATATCTCAAAGGACCAGCTGAAACATCTTTTTCTCTTTAAGAAATAAGAAGCAAAACCCTTCTTAAGGACGAGCATGTTGGTTAAACTTCAACATAGAAGTCACTAACAAGCTGGTTAGGACAAGATTAGGAAATTGATGTAATCCTAAGGGAATTAGAAGTCATCTAGTTCTAAGAAAAGGAAAGACATGTAATAAGGTAATAGGACTAGGAAAAGGAATTCATAGTTCTATATATATATGATCACCAAAGTTGTGGTTGATCATATGAGCAAGATTAGAGCTTGTGTTTAGTTTTGAGAGATTTTCTAAACATCAATAAAGAGAGTTGTCTTTATATAAGCTAAGTTTCATCTTGCAGTTGCCATTAATTGGTATCAGAGCTTGCTTCTGAGCCATGGAAAACGAAACCACCATTGTGGGTGCAAAAAAGTTCACGCCACCATCAATACAAGTTCCAATCCTCAACGCCACAAACTACACAGTATGGGTCATGAGAATGAAGGTACTAATGAAAATCTACAAAGTTTGGGAAACAATTGATCCTGGTACATTGGACCCAGACAAAAACAATGTTGCCATTGGATTACTCTTTCAAGCAATACCAGAATGTCTTGTTCTACAAGTTGGTGAACATGAAAATTCAAAGAAAATTTGGGATGCAATAAAGGCACGTAATCTCGGAGCTGATCGAGTTAAAGAAGCCCGTCTGCAAACCTTAATGTCTGAATTTGAAAGAGTGAAGATGAAAGACACTGATACTATTGATAGCTTTGCAGGAAAGCTATCAGAGATAGCCTCAAAAGCTGTGTCACTTGGAAAATCCATTGATGAAGATAAACTGGTAAAGAAGTTTCTCAATAGTTTACCAAGATCCAAGTATATTCATATCATAGCTTGTCTCGAACAAGTCTTAGATTTAAACAAGACTAGATATGAAGATATAATTGGAAGATTGAAAGCATATGAAGAAAGAATCCTTGATGAAGAAAACAATGGAGAAACTCAAGGAAAACTCTTGTACACAAACTCTTACCAAAAAAACTCTGCGACAAGAGGAAGAGGTCGTGGAAGAGGTGGTAGAGGAAACAGAGGCCGAGGAAGGGGAGGAAGGTTTAACTCACAAGATAGAACAACAAGTCAGAATGATCAAAACCAAGGGAAAGAAAAGAAGGATAGATCAAACATTATTTGTTACAGATGTGATAAACCAGGACACTTCTCCTCTGTATGCCCTGAAAGAATACAAAAGATGGAAGAAACAAACAAGAATGAAACAAGGGAAGCAGATACAGCTCTTTTCATGCACGAAGTTGTATTCTTAAACGAAGGGAACCTAATACCAAAGAACTACGAATCAAAGGATGGAGAAGAAGGAATCTGGTATTTAGATAATGGAGCCAGCAATCACATGACTGGTAAGAGACACTACTTTTCTGAACTCAATGAGAAAATCAAAGGACAAGTGAAGTTTGGGGATGGATCTTCTGTAGAAATTGAAGGGAAAGGATCAATTCTATTTCAGAGCAAGACCGGAGAACAGAAGCTTGTCACAAACATCTGTTTCATCCCAAACTTACAAAGCAACATTCTAAGTTTAGGACAAGCTACATAAGTTGGATGTGATGTTAGAATGCGACAAGATTATCTAACAGTTCATGACCCAAGTGGAAGACTTTTAGTTAGAGTCTCACGCTCACAGAATAGACTCTACAAGATAAGTCTCATGATTGGAAGGCCATTGTGTCTGAATATGAGACTGGAAGATCAGACATGGAAGTGGCACGCAAGGTTAGGACACATAAGCTTTAGAACTTTAAAGGCAATGTCTGAAAACAAGATGGTTCGAGGACTACCAAAGATAAATGATGAAGCAAAAATCTGTGAATCATGTTTAGTTGGGAAACAAACTCGTCAAGGTTTCCCAAAAGCAACAACATTCAGAGCCTGAAAGCCATTAGAGCTTCTTCATGCTGATTTATGTGGTCCTATTACACCACAAACCCTTGCAAATAACAAATACATATTTGTTATTATAGATGACTTCTCAAGATATATGTGGTCTACTCTTATGAAAGAAAAGAGTGAAGCATTTGACAGATTCAAAGCTTTCAGAAATCTGATAGAAAAAGAGCTAAAAGATGAGGTCAAAATGCTTAGAACTGATAGAGAAGTAGAGTTCACTTCCGTAGAGTTCAACAAGTTCTGTGAGTCAAATGGAATCAAAAGGCAACTCACAGCACCATATACACCACAACAAAACGGAGTGGTGGAGAGGAGAAACAAGACTCTAATGGAGATGACAAGAAGTTCTTTAAAGGCTATGCAGGTACCTAATTATCTATGGGGAGAAGCTGTACGACACTCCACATACCTAATAAACAGGATACCTACGAAAGCTCTGAAAGACATGACTCCATATGAAAGTTTGCGAAAGAGAAAACAGAACATAGATCATTTAAGAGTGTTTGGTTGCAAAGCATACGCAAAAGTTGATTATGCAACTCTTAAGAAACTGGATGATCGATCTCAGACTCTTGTGAATCTAGGAATTGAGCCTGGATCCAAAGCTTACAGATTATTCAATCCAACAACGAAAAGAGTGATAGTGAGTCGAGATGTGGTATTCGATGAAAAAGCAAACTGGAACTGGAAAGAAACTAATGATGGACCAAGTAGGGATCCAGGAATGTTTCACATGAGATGGGGTCAACTAATTGATGAAGGCGAAGGACCCATAATCATCAATACCAATGGAAACAATGATGTTAATCAAGAAGAAGAAGAGAATGAATGAGAATAACGAAGAAGAAGAAGAAGAAGAAGAAGAAGAAGAAGAAGAAGAAGAGATCGATGAAATAACTCAACCCATTCCACTGCGAAAATCAACAAGACAGATACAAAAGCCACAGTATCTGGAGGATTATGTTCTTCAAGCTGCAGAAGAATGTGAGATTATGCTACTTTCTGTTAATGATGAACCAAGGAATTTTCAGGAAGCAAAGGTCTCGACTAAATGGACACAAGCATGTAGAGAAGAAATTATTTCAATCAACAGAAACAAGACTTGGTTTCTAGTTGATAAGCCAGGTGGGGTAAAAGTGATTGGTCTTAAGTGGATCTTCAAAATAAAACGGAATGCTGATGGTACTGTCAACAAATATAAGGCAAGACTTGTAGCTAAGGGATACGTTCAAGAATCAGGCATAGACTTTGATGAAGTTTTCGCACCAGTTGCTAGACTAGAGACAATTCGTCTCTTAATAGCAGAAGCAGCATCAAACTCATGGGAAATTCACCACTTAGACGTTAAGACAACATTCTTACATGGTGAATTGCGAGAAGATGTGTATGTTGAACAACCAGAAGGTTTTGAAGTAAAAGGACAAGAGCATAAGGTTTATAAGTTATCAAAAGCTCTATATGGTCTAAGACAAGCTCCTCGAGCCTGGAATACAAAGTTAGATCAAATCTTAAGAGAAATCAGATTTGTTAAGTGCTCTAAAGAAACATCAGTATACAGAAGAGAAGAAAAGGGAACGCTTCTTGTGATTGCAGTCTATGTAGATGATCTATTTTTGACTGGCAACTCCCTTAAGGTGATCAATGAGTTCAAGAGAGAAATGTCATCAAAGTTTGAGATGTCAGACCTCGGAAAACTCACTTATTACCTTGGCATAGAAGTCCATCAAGGAGTAGATGGGATTCAGATTAAACAAGAAGCTTATGCAAGGAGAATTCTGAAAGAAGCAGGACTTGAAACTTGTAATCCAACTAAGATACCAATGGAGTTTGGACTTAAAGTTTCAAAGGCACAAGAAGAAGCTGAGATTGATCCAACGAGTTATAGAAGAAATGTTGGATGCCTTAGATACTTGTTACACACAAGACCAGACTTGGCTTTCTCTGTGGGAGTAGCAAGCCGTTATATGCAGAGTCCACGCAAGTCTCATGGTGATGTAATAAAGCAGATATTGAGATATCTAAGAGGAACAATCAGCTGTGGATTGAAGTATGGTCGAGGAGGATCAAAAGGAATTGTTGGGTATAGTGACAGCAGTCATAATATTGACCAAGATGATGGAAAAGTACAACTGGTCATATATTTTATCTAGGAGAAGCACCTATTACATGGTGTTCACAGAAGCAAGACACTGTAGCCCTCTCATCCTGTGAAGCTGAGTTTATGGCCAACAGAAGCAGCTAAACAATCAATATGGCTTCAAGAACTGTTGGGTGAAATCAAAGGAAGAGAACCTGAAAAAGTTCTCATCAAGATTGATAATAAGTCTGCAATTGCACTCACTAAAAATCCAGTGTTTCATGGGAAGACGAAACACATTCACAAAAGGTATCATTTCATACGAGAATGCATCGAGAAGGAGGTCATTAACGTTGAACACATACCAGGAACTGAGCAGAAAGCAGATATATTGACAAAGGCATTAGCTCGGATCAAGTTTGAAGAAATGAGACAATTGATTGGAGTACAAGATATGTCACGGGTAAGGTTGAAGCTTAACGGGGAGAATGTTGGTTAAACTTCAACATAGAAGTCACTAACAAGCTCTTTAGGACAAGATTAGGAAATTGATGTAATCCTAAGGAAATTAGAAGTCATCTAATTCTAAAAAAAGGAAAGACATGTAATAAGGTAATAGGACTAGGAAAAGGAATTCATAGTTCTATATATATATATGATCACCAAAGTTGTGGTTGATCATATGAGCAAGATTAGAGCTTGTGTTTAGTTTTGAGAGATTTTCTAAACATCAATAAAGAGAGTTGTCTTTATATAAGTTAAGTTTCATCTTGCAGTTGCCATTAGAGCATTGCAAGGGAAAACAAGCAAAAGCAATGGTAGACTATTATAGAAATATAGTAGAAGAAATCAAGTCAGATGTCAAATTAGCTGTTGCTTTCTTGGGAATCACCATGTTTGGAGTTATATACCTAGTTTTGAACTCAAATTTAAAGAAGAAGAACAAGAACAAGTCTGACGAGGCTAAAGGTGAGCAGACCAAGCTTCCAAAGCAAAACTTCGACGATTCAAACCCTTGGGCGAATCCTTGGGGTTCGTCGGATTAATAGCAGCACATCACCAGCAGAGAAGGTTCAAAGAGGTAGTTTAGGATATTTTTTTTAGTTTGCAAATCTTTTTTATTTTTAATTTTTTTACTTTGGTACATATAATGTGTCTATAGGTACCCTTGACTGCTTCAAAAAAAAAAAAAAAAAAAAAAAAGGTACCCTTGACAAAGGCTACAAGCCCGGAACTGTCAAAATTCTATTATTTATTTTTCTCTTTTCCACAATTATACTTATTCTCAACAAATCTTCTTTACCATGCATACAATTAGACTGAGCATTGCACTGCATATGTGCAGTGAACAGAAAAAGTAAGTTGCTGTGATTACTCGCATGAACAGAGACAAATTTTTGCATCAATTAAATACATAAATATACTTTGTAACTCTTGAGTCCAACTAGGAGCAAATACAACTCAACAAAATCTACACTTGCAAGCCCTAGAATACCAGGGCACTTTTTGCCTTACAAACCACGAATTTATGGTTAACAAAAGAGGTAATACACATATATATGCTTTACGGAACTCCAAGACGTGGAAAAAAAAATTATGTAAGGGAAAAAAAAGAATAACAATATTGGTTTGGTGTTAGTAAATCTCTTTTCTTTTTTGTTTTATTTGTTCTAATTTGCTCCAAGTCAGATGCTTACCATGCTTTAAACGTATTCGCCGTTGCATTTACCATCATGGGGTTCGCTATTTTCTTTGCTCAATTTAGATTTTGATAAAGAGAAAGATGCTTGCCTTGGAGAAGTTTTGGTTGGTTGTTGTTGTTGTGAATTGAGCAAGTTAAGATAAGTATAAACTGACATACCTGCAAGGGCTGCTGTCGCCCCACAGATACTAGTAATGCCAGGATTTGAACCGAATATGAGAAAGCCTCCTAGAAGGATCACACACGTTTTGAACTGCCCGAGAACAACATGAGTGGTTGCTGAGGTTGCCCTGTAAATAAACACAAAGATTGATTTTCCGCTTCAAAACCATGTGTGATTTTAAAAGAAAAGTTTATTTGCTTCCTTGATGATACAAGTTAGCAAAAGAGTAGATATAATGTAGATGACTTACCCCAGTGCTAAAGCACCTGACCACTGAAGTAAAAAGCCGAGGACAGCTGATACCAAAATGGCAGATGTGTTATTGCGGTTCCAATCGAAGGAGAGGATACCAGGTGGATCTAGCCAAGGCATTAAGGTCACCAAGAAGAGCAAAGTAATTGGCGTAGTTTTCCACATTAACCTACATGTCATATGGATGTCATATAAAAATATACAAGAGAACAAAGTTATTAGCATAGGTTTCATATGAGATGCCATATAAAAATACACGCGCTCAGAGAAAAGAGACATACGCCAATGCAGTCCAGTTCTCCTGCTGTTGTAGGTTGGACCACAGGATTTTATTGACGGCACTGGGTACTATCCATGCCAATGCTATACAAGCACCAAAGAAATGGAATTGTAGATCGGTAACAGTAGCCACAGCCACACCAATAGACACCACAGCAAGTGCTAATACCTGCATATATGTAGTGATAAAGTTTCAGATTGGAACATTAAAAACCTTTTTACAATGACAAAAATAAAGGGGGTTCCCATTGGACCCTTGTGGAACCAAATGGGAGCTGATTTCACTGGCCCAGTTCCAGATATTTAAGACGTGAAATGGACATATTATATTCAGTTCAGGTAACAACTAAATGAATATTGGCTCCCATAGAAAAGGTAACCAAGACAGTAAACACAGAATACATTGTACTTGACAAAAAGTGTCGTGTGCTGCAAACATAGACATTAATCTGGCTTTTGGAGAGCTAATAATCTTCTTCTTCTTTTTTTCTTTTTTTTTGGTCAAATTATTTTTGAACACCAAGAACCCTTTTATGACTTTCAGTCTTTCTATATGAAATGTCTAGTTGTACTTTGCCTATCAACTTTATTAAGATTGTCATTGCGTAGAGTAAATACCTTTTGGCAAGAAACTCTCTTTCTAAAGAAAACAAATTCTGCGAGTACGATTGTTGGAGTTACAGCTATCTTAGCCATCTGATAAAAACCCACACTGAAAACATAGGCATTAGGATTGTGTAGCTTGAAACATTAATACCAAGTCGGGTGAAAAAAAGAGAACATCTCACCTATTGTACTTCAAGCTCACATTAGCAAGCCCATTGGAGAGAGACATGACAATGCCGAGCGAAAGTAAAGAAGTGAAGGGAGTTGTCTTTGAAGGAGGTGATACAGGGAGAAGCGAGAGGGTTTTAAGTATTGCCATCAAGAACCAGCTCAATAAGTAATGGATAAAAGTGAGGAAGATGGGATAATTGAATCCAACTTTTCCAAGCACCTAAACAACAAAATAAAAGGCTTATAAGTTGATCAAATACCTAAACAAAGAATATTATAAAAAATAAATAAAAAGGTGTAAAGGGACTAACCAATTTATTAACTAGGATAATACCGACTGAAACCAAGAAATTGAAGGTAAGTGCAACAGTTGGACCACATATTCTTTGCTGTTGACGCTTTGCACCATCAGATGTACGTAGCTCGTTAAAAAGAGAAGCTCGCAAGTCTTCAAGTGCTCTTCCTATAGCAAAGAACAAATATATCGGGTCAGAAATAGGAAAAGCAGAAGAAGGATCTAAGATCAATACTCGGCTTTCATGTTCTCAGAGTTTTGAAATCTTTTCTTGTAACCGACATGCTCATACTGAATTGGAGATGTAAGAATTAGGTAGTATTAAGACAATTAAGTAATAACAGAAGAGCCACTTATATCAGACTTGCAACACCTGAAGTCTAAGCAACAGAGCTCCTTGCATGTAGTTTGCATTGAAAAGTCCTATATTTTGTTATGTCTTGCTATCCGAGAATCAAATGTTTGGAGATATCCGGAAACAATAAACAAACGGACAAAAGGAAAACAAAGTTTTAGATAGAAAACTTAATCTAAAGAATCAGGTCACATGAACTTTTCTGCTCAATTAACAGAATTTAGTTCGTAATAATCCGACTTTATCAGCATACAGAAAAGGTTATCTAGACAATCAAATTCTTTCAAGGTGATATATGTTAAACACAACTCCAATGATAGTTACTCTTGTCAACGGTAAAGACTCATTATAGCAACAATACCACAGCTGGACAGAATTTACACTACAAAAAATCATGTTATTTTCCTTCTTAGTAACCGGAGAATACCCCGGGTTAATACAAATCATTGTAGCAATGTAGCAAGACTGCCTTATGTAAGAGGACAATGCAGCCATTTAACAAGTTCAAGGTACCCCTCCATCTATTAACTCTCCAAGACATCCAAACATGGAAATGCTTGTAGTAATAATCTATAGAACAAATTAGGCAAATTCACTTTCCAAATAGGTTTGCTGAACCACAGTTCGAACATATCAATAACAGGACAAGAAACAACGATTATCTATTCACCGAAACCAAGATTTCAAACAACATCATAATCATTTTCATTTTGCAGGGAATTTAAATAGATTAGAAGTGAACATATTACCCTAATTTTTGGTAAATATTGATTATGTCTCTAATCTGAACTATAAAAGTAAGTTCTGGAATACTAAACGCTTACTTTAATTTGAGCCCTCCAATCAGAGAAGGCTGAAATAAAACCCTAAAATTAAAACTATCCAACATTACTTAGAACTAGAAGTCAAGCAATAGTTAATTACACACCCAACCCTTTATATTCAACAAGAACACCCAAAACCCACTTCTAAAATTTACTCCAAAAAGCATATAAATTGTTTGGATCCCCATCTCAACAGTTCTGAGCAAGCAAGACACTATCTTTAGAACCAAAAATCCATAAACTAACAGTTAAAATCAAGTATTAATTTTGAAGTGAGTAATTAGTGGAATACAAGTACCTCTTTCGCCAGCATCACTGTCTTTACGTTTGAGTATCTTTCTAACATCTTTTCTAATTAAGAAATTAAACATCTTTCTGCTACACAGCATTCTCTACATAACCCCTCCCCAGAACCAAGATGGTATATGTATATGTATTACAGAGGAAGAGAGAAAATGTGAATGTAATGGTGACAGATTAGTTGAAAGGGAGAATTGGAAAGAGTGAATACTGTGAGTGAGAAGTGTTGGAGAAAAAAAGAGAGAGAGATGGAGACAGACACGTGGGATAAGCGAGTGTTGAAGATGAAGATTGACAGTGAAGACTGGAAGGAAAGAGAGTGAGTGAGGAAATCACGCGCAAAAGTAGAAAACAGGCCGACAGTTAGATTAGTGGAACTAGAATCAAACTGATGATGAAACCAAGCCGACAGTTGATTATGAGTAATTAATAAGGAAATTGGATTTTTCTAGTTTTCGGGAACAAAACTAGTCATAAAATACCAAGGTGACCAAATTAGTGATGCAAAAACTCCAGCCATATGGTGAGAGTTATAAGAACTCCATTTCCCCAAAAGTGATACAAAAACTCCAAATCCAAAATAATAATCTAAATTAGATCTTTTCCTATTTCAGAAATACCAGGCTTACCCTTTTTTATGCTTTTCTTTGTACGAGATATTAATTCCCCAATCTCTCTTAAACTCTCAAACCACCATTGAAACCAGTATCGCGTCTATATCTTTCATTAACACCATCGCCGCCTCCTTCACCAGCAGCAACACCTCAACCTCCTACTCTTGCACCACCACTAAACCCACTGCAATATCCTGATCCTCCACCAAAATCACCTCCACAACTCCTCTTCCTACCGTTACACCTCAATCAAACCCATTTCCATGTCCTTATCTACAAGTAAATTCGAAATACAGATCTCGATTCAACGAAGATTGGGTATTAATTTTTTGAGTTAAATCGATTTGTATCAATGATGATGACGGTGGTGGTACTCCAAATCATATAATTTTACCGAACCTCCTACTCCTCCTCTTCCGATCCAACCTTCAATTTCAGACCATCTCCGAGAATCACTAAACAAAAAGTTGAATCACAATGATGATATATCATTATCATCATCATCTATTGTTTGATTTGAAGAAATTTCACCTCAACCTCAACTATTACAAGAGGTGCGTATTTCATTTTAGGGTTTTTTTGTATCTAATTTCCAATCAGAATCTGATTTCTAAAGAATTTGGTTTTAATTTTATGAATATCAGCTTTCAAAAGATTAACATCGGTATGAATACCTGATGGTGCTGGAATTCGGTCTTTTGTATGGAAGGTAATCAGTTTTCTTTTGATTTTTTAGGTTAAAAATTGAATGATTTTTGAGTTGGGTTTTTACAACAATTAAGGTAAATAAAAATGAATTTTATCTATTTATACGAGAAGAAATGTTTTGTTGTAAATGTGGTTGGATATGTGTTGAGATCATATGAAACAACAACTGCATCACTAGTGTGGTCTGATGAGGTTTACAAGTGAAGCGAAGTGAAGATTTAGTCATGTATGGGTAGACTTTATAGTCATATGGAGATGTATTTTGCCTATTTGACTGTTCTGAATGGGATTTTTGTATCTAACTCTTCTGCTGTTTAGATTTATGATGTAGTTAAATTTTATTTTGTTTATATTTGCTCCAAACTTATACAACGGTATATAGAATGTGGAACAGACTTCCACCTAATGTTGCTAGCAACTAGTAACCATAGGTAGGGAGAACATGGATGCACTAATCCACTGGATACGTGTTATTGTTGAGGTGGATGGAATTGTAAATGGTGAATAGGATGTGGGACGGGCTGGAGCCTAGTAACTATGAGTGTTTTCTAGCAGGTTCGAATGTGTAGAAACTTTTTATTCTCATCGTGGAAATCCAAAATTGGTTTTTGCGCAGTTTTTTTCTTCCTGATTAGTGTATGTTTTTGGTTCAGCATATGCTTAGTTGCAGTCTTCAACATGTGGCTGCTTGTTAGTTATGTGTTTACCAAGTTGAGTGATTCATTAATAGATACTTGTGAAATGATTTGTTTGTTTCAATAGTTGAGACCTCTGTGTGTGTGTCCATGCCTTACAATATTTGTGCGAGTTTCAAGTTATTTTTTTATAAACCAACACATGTTATTGGTATTGGTGTGGTCAAACAGAATGAATCATGGTTTGCAATTTTTCTTGCAGTTGAATTCTGACGAAACCAATTACGGTTTCATCTTATTTATGATGAAACCGAAAATTGGTTCCATCGTATTTATGATGAAACCATAATTGGTTCCATCTAATATTATCCTTACTTAAATTGAATTTTGTTTATGAGTTTGAATTGTTGTTGTGCTTGATAATGGATTAGATGTATGCTAGGATTTGTTACATGAAATTGAAGAAAAGGCCCGAAAATGGTTAGTTTTTGTATGTGCATATAGGCTCAGGAGTGGGATACTTGCTATGTTGGATGTCATTTTGGACATAAAAGTGGAGATGATAAGACGCCGGATGCTTCGTTTGGTCAACCTAGTAATGGAGTGCCTGGGATTCTTCGGATAATGGAGTCATCGCATTATTATTCAGAGAATAACGTTGCTCCGGCACGAGAGTGGCTAAGCACAATCCAAAATGTCTTTTTAGAAATAAGATTGATGCACTAGCTAGTCTTGTTAGTTTGATAGTTCAGACTTTAGACGATGAATTTGCAAGATTGTGGATATGTGTGAGGCGCTGAATTAGAAGTAATCCCCTTTGTGACTTGATAACCGTTCCAGTAAGCATTAAATGAACGCTGCTAATTGAAAATATCTATTTAGCGTTCACAGGCATCCCTACAAGTCTGAATTTTAGGATACAAAAGTTAACCTTAGCACATCAGAATGAAACAACTGGCGAGTAACCATCTTTGACATCAGCTATGTCTTATTGTTGTTACCACTCCAGAACTATCAAGAGTTGCTAAAGACTAACGTTTGCTATAATTTTTTTTGGTTTAGGAAAGGGTTTAAAGTTGTAATGACAACTAGTCTCTCATCAGATGTTCCTGTTGGTTATTTTTCGTGGGCTGAGTATGACATTATGGCACCCTTACAACCACAGACAGAAAAGGCCCTTGCGGCTGCCTTCATTTCCGACTGTGGTGCCCGAAACTTCCTTTTGCAGGCCCTTGAGATGCTTGAGAAGTCAAATATTCCAATAGATTCCTATGGTGGTTGCCATCGGAACCGTAATGGAGGTAGAAATCATACATATTACTCTGTATATCGTATCCCATTTTGGTGCCTTATTTTGAAACTTTTATCCAGCTCCTAGATGGGGTTTATAAAATCATGCTAGAATTATATGCTTAGGGTTGTCTGGTTGGCTTGTGAAGAGATTTTTAATTCTATTAGAGACATAGACCACAAAAGTTTAATTTAGCAACTCCGTAAGTGCATGCTACAGTTACAACATTTATATTATTATTCGACAGCCTAGCATGTATCTTCTGTTGCCTGCTGTTGCTAATAGATAATAGTTTGTTGAGGTTCTTGACGACTAAAATAGGATACCTGTTTTTAGCAATAAACTTTGCACCTGCAACGTCAAATCTCTTGATATATAGTGGTCATGTTTTCTTAACTATTCACCAATCACGTCAAGCTTTCTAGATGTTCATATGGGTATCTTTTGTTATTCATAGTGTACAATTAAATAATAAACTTTCTAGGACATATAGGTTAGTAGACAATGAAACTTTTTTTAGGTGATCAACTTGATTTTCGATTGGTGATCAACTTGATTTTGGATTGTCTATTGAGAATTTACTTTTTGTTCATTCTTGAGTATTTAAGTTGTATCACTGCTTGCTGACATTAGTTCACTTTGTTGCAGGCTGACACTCGGTTCGCACCAATTATGGTTTCATCTTATTTATGATGAAACTAAAACCGGTTTCACCGTATTTATGATGAAACCAAAACCGGTTTATGATGAAACCAAATTTGGTTTCATCTAATTTTTGGTCGGTGGTGGTGGGCGGTCGTGGTGCTGGTGGCGGTGGTGGTCGGCGGTGGTCGACAGTGGTGGTGGTCGGCGGTGGCTGATAGTGGTGGTGCAATGGTGCATTGGCGGTGGTGGTGGTGGCGACGCGGTGGTGGTCGGCGGTGGTGGCGCGATGATAGTCGTCGCGGCGGTGGTTAGCGGCGGCGGTGGTGGCCGGTGGTCGATGGCGGAGGTGGTGGTTGGCTTCGGCGGTGGTCGGTGGCGGCGACGGTGGTAGTGACGGTGGGCGGTCGTGGTGCTGGTGGCGGTGCGGCATGTGTTGGAGGTGGTGGTGGTTTTGGTCGGTGGCGGCGATATGTGGTGGTCGGTGGCGGCGGCGGTGGTGGTGGTTGCGGTGGTGGTGGTCAGTGGTAGTGGCACGGTGGTGGTGCTGCTGTGGTGTGTTGTTGTGAGAATATAATAAAAATTAAAGGTGGGGTTGATTTTTATTTTTTTTTGGGTGATTTAAAATTGAAGGGTAATATTGACAGTTTATGTTAAATGGGGTTTTTGTGAACAATTTATTTTGTTGGAGTTTTTGTACATAAATAGTGACACCTATGGGGTTATAACTCGCGGCCCGTTTCAGGAAATCTAATTTTTCAATGCTGTTTTTTATTATTCGTAGACGCAATCCATAAGTAGGTGTACATTACCTATTAATACCGTCAGAAGTCCATCCACACCCTGGCCATTGAAATCAGAATTTTTTCTATCTTTTTTCTTTGGTGTCGGAGGAGTTTCAAATTCAGGTCACCAATATCATTGTCAGGGGTGGAGCCAGTCCAGTACAAGGATGTGCACTTACACACCCAACCCACCTGGTTCCAAAACCTTAATTTAACCTAATTACAAATACTCTGCTACTTACATGGCCTGTTTTGCTTTTTCGTACTCGTTAAATTATTTTTTTTTGTACTCAAAACCAAATTTTTGCACCTCTAACATAGAAATCTCGGTTTCGTCTCTGATCATCAACCAGTAATTTTACCACTGTACTGTAGTATTAGTAGCGTTGGCCTTTCTCTTTTTTCTTTTGGCATTGATGATTTCGATCAGTAAAAAGTTGGTGGCAAAACAAATTTCGAACTCAGGTAATTGTATACAGTGACATCGTTCGGTCAGTTTAGACCACTCCTGAACCGATTCTGTTGGTTTTCTAAAATTTGCATCTGATCAATTGGCTGGTTGTAAAACGAACGGATGGTCTGTGTGAGAATTGATAGTTAAAAAGGTGAGGGCTCAGCTCACATGTCGCGCCTGGCATTAAGAGATGAGAAGAACTTTCTTGTATCCAAAACATAGCTGGATTTCTTATTTGGCGCAGTAGTTCATTGTTGCAGAATGGTTGTTTGAATATCTACACCATTTGTGAACAACCGTTCCAAACGAACCATAATAGCCTCCTCCTACCTAAGGAAAATCAAAAGAGTTGCGTTGCATAATAGCTTGCTACAAGCATTCTTTAAGATTGAATTAAAAAAAAAATTGAAACTTTCTCTACTTTCTCTAACTTGTATAGTCCATCCTCTGAGTATGTTTATTCAACTATTTATTTAAAAAAATTACCTTTTTGTTATTTTCTTCCACATGTATGAGTTGTCTTCTTCTTTTTTTGGCAAGAGCACATTTTGTTTTTCATGGCTGTGGTATGACCTATTTTCATTTTCTATTTTTATTTTTATTTTCTTTTGATAAAAGAGAATTATATATTAATTTTGATAAAAGAGAATTACATATAAAACTTTTATAAAAAAAAGTAGTTTATAAATAATCCATGTAATCTTTTTTAGTTTCTTTGTCATTATTTTGATGACTTGGAACTTTTTGTAAAATTCTCACCTTGCCGTCAAAAATAAATAAATATAACATTTATATTTTATTTTAAATATGAGATTATTTTTGAAAAGAAAAATATACGTACAAGATAAATATTGTTATAGAAAGAAAAGCTTCACATTCAAGCACTGGAGAAAATGACAAAAAGAAATTATGTTCAAAGCAAAAGATTAGTCATAGGGATCATTATTGATTCGCATCCAGTTTCCAAGTGATATTGCAAGATCATCGTGAAAAACTTACACCAAATAGAAATCAGCGACTTGATATTGTTTGTTATAATCTTAGCTTGTTAGAATTTTTGATTGTAGACTCTTAAATTTATTTCTTTCCTGATTAACCGAGTGGTAGCTGGAATAATAATCTTCGGAAACCTTGAATCTTTGTTTTACGACATGTCTCTAGCAGTTGCCTAGAAGTATTTTGACTCATAATACAAAATTGACATGGAAAAATTGATATAAAGAGATTGACCAACAGCTCTTGCCTAAGAAAATAAAAAGGGTATACCTTTTATTGTCAAATCTCCATCCATCTTAAAGTTGTATCGTCTTTAAAAATTTGTTTATTGCGCTTTTTCCTGGGCACCCAAGAAGTAGCATCTCGGGTAAAAGGCTAAATAACTTTCTGAGAGCCTGATAAACCTTTAAACATCCAACTATGCGTCAAATTGGCATTGACTGCGGGAAAACTCAAGACCAACTATCTCTCAGAGTTAATGACAGACAGTAGCACTTTTCTAAAAATTTCATAATGCAACAAAATTTGATTCATAGTCTCTTCCTCCTTCCATATATTATGCAACGCATTGAGTTTACCATAAACAACACAGTGCACAGAAGCATTGATACTGGGGAAATCATGTGTTTGGAAACAAAATGCTAAGGAAAATAACTGACATCAGTTTCTTTGTGGTGAGAATATAAGGATTTAACTGCCAATATTTTATCGCGTGTATGCGCTCGCTTTCTTACATCCAAATTCACATCCAACACTCACCCTCGATCGATGCAGATGATCAATGACATTAAACTTCGAGCAATGAAGATAAAAATAATCCTTTGGAGTAGACTTGGTAAAGACATCGGAGATTTGATCCTTGCAAGAGACCAAACGGACATCAAGTTTAGCACTCTGAACACTTTCACGAACAAAATGATAATCAATTTCGATGTGTTTGGTGCGACCATTAAAGATTGGGTTCATTGTGAGATAGGCAGCTCCTAAATTACCACACCATAGAGTGGGAGGATAGTTTAGGGGAATATGAAGTTCATTGATAAATGATTCAACCCACATTAATTCAGCAGTAGCAATAGCCAGGCCACGATACTCAGCCTCGGTACTCGACCGAGAAATTATGTGTTGCTTATGAGAGCTTCAGAAAATAAGGGTAAAACCAAGGTAGATACAATATCCACTCGCAGAATGATGGTCGAGATGATCACCATCCCAATCAGCATCTGTATAGGCCGAGAAAGTAAAACTCAAAGATTATAAAAGGCGCAGTATAATGGAAAATGTAGAGGTCTTATACAGATAAAGAAGTATACGCTTAACTAGAAAAAGATGAGCTTCAGTTGGTTTATGAATATATTGGCATACCTTATTGAACGCGAACACAATTTTTGGTCGAGTAATAGAGAGATACTAAAAACCGCCTACAAAGCTCTTGTATATGATGATATCAGTCGAGAAAGGACTGCCAACAGGGTGTGGAAGTACTAAAAAGAGTGACGACTGGTTTAGATCCTATCATATTGGCATGAACAAGAAGATCTTCAATGTAGCGAAGTTGAGAAAGAAATAACATATCTGTGACCTTCGTAACCTCTATTCCAAGGAAGTAAAACAAAGAACCAAGATCCTTAAGAGCAAAATCTTGGTGGAGAGTATCCAACAGAGATTGTAAACACGTCATCGAAGACCATGTGATAATTATGTCATCCACATAAACCAGAAAGAATATAATATCATCATCAGACTGACGAATAAACAATAAGAATTCAGAAATAGAACTAATAAAACCAAGAGAAATGAATGTACCGTGATCGTAGAGCCTGTTTAAGACCATATAAAGACTTATGCAACTTGCAAAAATAATCTGGAAACTGAGGGTATGTATACCCAGGTGGTTGTTTCATGTAAACCTCTTCCGTAAGAATACCATTAATCATCTGGAATAACAAGTTGTCGAATATACCAAGAATATATAAGATAAAATCAAGAGATAAAATGACACGAATAATACATGACTTAATAACAAGGTTAAATGTTTCACCATAATCAAGGTCCCTCTTTAGTTAAATCCGTTTGCAACAAGACAAGCGTTATATCGTTCAATAGTACCATCAGCATAAAATTTGATTCGAAAACCCCATTTACAATCAATAATGTTCTGATTCGGAGGAGGTGAAACTATAGATCATGTCCCGTTTTTCATAAGCGCATAATATTGCAAGTCCTTCGTGAAAAGGAGAGAGTACCAAGTACACCACCAACTTTTCTGTTCGGAAACCTGTATTGACAAAACCTAATATAATTTCAAGTAGACCAACTTAATGATCCTTAACAATATGTATATAGAGTTTATATCTCTATCTCTTCTCAATCAGAAAGTATATACCAAGGAGTCCGTAAACCTAATTGTTAAGAAAAGTATTTGGACGATCCCGAAAATCAATATCCAAGATCAATCTAGTCGTATCCAAATAATCCAATCGCAGTTTTGCCAAGTATGAAACTTATTATCTATCTTTCAAGATACGAATTCTAAAAGAGCGAGTCTCGTAATCAATCACAACTAATATGGACGTATCTACTAAGATTAATATTTACTACTTGTGTAAATCGTATTATAAAGATAAACAATATAACGCGGAAAGGGAAAAATATAAGACACTGTAAGTTTTTTTAACGAGGAAACCACAACTACAGAAAAACCTTTGTACCTCATGCAGATTTGAACACCAAAACTGTATTAAGTTTCTACAGACACTAGCATACTATTAGACTTCTGACTGGAATGTAGTTGAGAACGAATCCACCCTCCAAGTGATACAATTATAGTCTCTCTCCTTACCTCTCTTGAACCTCGCAAGGCTCCACGCAATTGATTCCCTTAGCTGATGTCCTTTACAACCTAAGAGTTGTTTCATCCGAAGTGGAGACTTTTGATACCAATCTGCCTCTAACAGATGCCTATTTTATTTCTATTTAGATCAAAGATCAAAGTGAGGAAATCTGTTTGAAATAAACAACAGCTAGCAAACCTCACAAATCCGGAACTTAGACTTCCAGAGAGTAGCCTAGAATCTTAACCACCTCTCAAGAACAATCTTCAAAAGATAAATTAAGATCAGTTTTTAGATATCTGAGACGAATAGAACTTTGAATTTCCTATCTATCTTGCTTGAAAAGGATTACGAAAACCTCGATAACAGAAAAGCAAGATCATAATTCCTGAACTATCAAGGTAAAGATAGTCGTACATGGCTTCATGAATCCACAAAGCGAAGTCTTTTAGTCATAGACCTAATTATGTTTCTCGGAGGAAACTTAGGTCTATAGAAAACGACTCCATAATCAACTAGGACGCAAAGTTTCAGGGATTAAATTTCTCACTTGAAAGTGTATCTCTATTTATAGTTTCCAAAGACCAGGGGTTTCTTAGATTTCAATCTAAGATAATTCGGGAATCAAGCAAATACTTTTAGGTCTTGAAAATACAATATGAGAATACACATTGGGAATAGGGTCTGGAACCGTGTATAAAGACTGTTCGGTTTGGAAATTATGCCAAAGAACTAAAAGCAATTTTATGTTCTTTTAAACGCCCAAGAATTTAATCATGATGTAGTCATTACCAAGTTTTCCTTCCATGATAGATACGGAAGACGTTTGAATGCAGATAAGACTTGAATGAGAAAACTTAACTCAAATTTTAAGGTATTTAAATTGATGAACACCTAGGTGTTTCCATACATAGGGTCGGTTCGTGACCACAATTTCATGGAATTTGATTTAAATTAGGAAAAAGTTCGTGAACCGAACTTCCTTTACTCAAAAGCCAAATAAAACATGGAGTTACTTTTTAAGTACATACGGTCTTCCTATTAATTTAAGAGTATTTTTCTGCACACTTAAGATATTTATGATCTCAAATAAAAATCTTTGAAGATCATAGTAATATGCATTACTTTCTCTTAGTGGTAAATAGGAGAGACATGTCACATAGCATAACTATTTGAGACAAATAGAACACATGTTTCTTTAAATCCTCATCTTATAATATTTTCAGAGATGATGAGGATTATAGTCTCTTTTCTTAGAGAGCATCAGGAAGAGTATTTTCATACTCACCATTGAGACTTTTCCACGTTTCGATTTTACTCTACCTCAGTGTTGACCTTTTGGTTTTGAGAAGTCATAATAAAAATCATTATCATTATGAAGAGAGATGAAGTTGGAATCTTTACTTGAGTTCTTGCGCCTTTGTAAGGTACAAGATAACTTATCTATGAGATCATTATAGCCTGCAATCATCAAATTCATGTTTGCCAATTGAACAGTCTCCTTGAATGGTAAGTCCTTAGATATCCCAAATTGAGGTCTTATTGAATCCCAAGTTTATGAGGAACTCTTCAGGTTTTTCTAAGAATTTGTGCCAAACTCCTTGTTCTTTGTTCGATTTGATGAGTAAGTCGTACTAAAACTCCTGGGAGGTTCCTTGATCCGAGAACCAGTATCCTTTGTTTCAAAACACAAACGCCTTGACCTTTGAATGTCGGTAACTTCTTTTAAGATGATATTCAAGGTATCTTGAAGGACTCAATCCGATTGTTTTCCAATCTAAGATTCCACTTTTTCCGAACATGTCCCTTTGTATTACAGAAGTAGTAGAGCTTCTGAATCCTAACGAAATCAGTTTGAATAGACTTATCACAAGAACTTTTCTTTGTTAGATACAATTTTTTCTTGGTCACATAACTGATCTTCCTTTATCAAAGTAGTCATACTTTGAGAATGGTCTTCTAAAAGAGATTTACTTGATTTATCATGGGTGCCATTGAAAATTACTTCCTCTAACTCTTTTATTTTAAAGAATCCATGGATAAGGATAATATTTTAGATTCACATGTATTACATGGACGTTGAAGTTCCAAGGAAATCTTATCAAGTTAAGCCTCAGGCGAGATAATTTGCATATCTACTTCAGCCTTTTCTTCGAGAAGAACCTTAATTCTTGAATCTTTTTCATTAACCTTACCAATAAGATTGTTGACTTTATTTTTCAGCCTATTAACCTCAGAAACCTGAATTCTAAGATGTTTGAGGATCTCAGCACTTTCCTTGGTTGTTTCCCTTTCTACGTCTGAATCAAATTTATCAGAGAGATACGAGGGATAACAATTGTCAGCAACCAACTATTTTCTGTGAAATAAATATTCATCTAATCGCGAGAAGGAAAAAGATCCAGTCTCATTGGTAGGGTCCATAAAAACATTTCTTTAAAAAACTGATGATACGTTAGTCGAGATTGCACTCGTGTCCATAATACAAATCACTTCAAACACATACTTATTAGGTCTAGCACTGTTCGCTTGCTCTGATACCAATTGAAAGTGAAGGGGTACCAAGTAAACCACCAAATTTTTCGTTTGGTAACATGTATGAACAAAACCTAATACAATTGCAAGTATACTAGCTGAATGATCCTTGACAATATGTATAGAGTTTATATCTTTAACATCTTCTCAATCAGTATGCATACAGACAAGAGTCCGTGAACTTGATTGTTAAGAATAATACTTGGAAGATCTCAAAAATTAATATCCAAGATCAATCTGGTAGTATCCAAATAATCCAATCGAAATTTTGCCAAGTAACTAGACGTGTTATCTATCTTTCAAGATACGAATTCTACAAGAAACAATTTTTGTAATCGATAACAATTATATGGACGTATCTACTAAGATTAAGTATGTAAAACTTTCGTAAATCAAATTATAAAGATAACCAAAATGATGCGAAAAATAAAAAACACAAGACATTATAAGTTCTGTTAATGAGGAAATGGTAACTACAGAAAAACCCCGGGACCTCGTCCATATTTGAACACCAAATTGTATTAAGACGCTACAGACACTAGTCTACTATCATACTTCAGATAGGATGGTAGTTGAGACCGAATCCACCCTCCAAGTAATTCAGTTACAGTCACGCTTTATACATCTCTTGAACCTCACAAGGCTCTACGCAATTGATTCCCTTAGATGTCCTTGACATCCTAAGATTTTCTTCATCCGAAGTGAATACTTTTGATACCAATCTGCCTCTAACATATAATCCTATTTGATTTCTTTTTTGATCAAACATCAAGTTGAGGAAATTTGTTTGCAATAGACAAAGTTAGAAAGCCTCACAAATCTGGAACTTATGACCCCGAAGAGCAGCCTAGATTCTTAACCACCTCTCAAGAACAATATTCAAAAGATCAATTAAGACCAGATTTCAGATACCTATCTTGAGGAATCACAAAGCCTGAGACAAACAGAACTTTGTAATTACTATTTATCTTACCTGAAAGAGATTATAAAAACCTCGATATATAAAATTAAGATCAGGATTCACGAACTATCAAGGTAAAGATAGTTGTACCTGGATTCACGAATCCCAAAATAAAGTCTTTTAGTCGTAGACCTAATTATGTTTCTTAGAGGAAACCTAGGTCTATAAAGAACGACTCTAGAATCAACTAGGATACAAAGTGTCAAGGATTGATTTCCCAATTGAAAGAGAATATCTGTTTATAGTTTCAAATACTGTGGGTTGATTAGAATTCAAGCTAAGATAACTTGGGAACCAAGAAAACACTTTTAGGTCTAGAAAATACAATAGAACAATGTACACTAGGAACCGGTTTAGGATCCGTGTATAAAGACTGTTCGGTTTGGCAAGTATTCAAAAGAACTAAAATTAATTTGATGTTCATTTAAACACCTAAAAATTTAATCATGCTGAACACATGATATGTGTTTAATTACATGTTTAAATTATCAAATCCATACTAATAATTGCTATGATTCTTGAATTTTATCCCTGTATTACTTTTCTTTTCTATTTTATTTGTTTCTTTAGGTATTTATCCAAAACCAATGGAAATTGAGTTAAAATGAGCTAAGAAGAGGAAAGGAGTTCATTCCAGCATGAAAATAATAAGTTAGAAGGTGCAAAGTCAACTCTTGGACACAAGTTCTGGAAATATTTTCAGTTGGTAAGAAGTACCCCAAAACCAACGTAGAAGCAAGTTGATTTCCACTAAAAGTTCATGAGGAGTTACGGTTAATTCCAAGCCAACCGTAAACTGAGATAAATAGATACGAATATTTGACAATGACATCTTGTAAATAAAGATGATACGAGTGCAACCCAAAAAGAATGAGGTCATTCGAACGTCGGATGAAGAAGTTACGAGCGAAACGGCGAAAGACGAAAAGTGTACATGAGAAGTTACGGCCAACTTTGGAGGAGACAAAACCAACCATAACTTTGAGTATTTTGAAAATATTTTCTTGTTAGAGTTATAGATGCTTTGAATCCAGCCGTAACTAAGGTGTTTGGCACGAGTTTGGGATTTTAAATCAAGGAATACGCGGTCCCGGAAGGATTCTAAACCTTAGACCACGTGAGCACTATATAAGACGACCCTCAATACAATAAGAAGATAATTTTTTTTATCATATTTTACACACATCTACCTCCCATGTTACATCTTATACACCAAAGCCTAGGGTTTACCCCTTTAGGGGGAAGCCATTCTATTTTGTGATCATGTCTAGATAAACCTTTGTTGATTAAAGATGAATTCAATGTTCTAAGCGTGAAGCTTGATTAGTTAATACAATTTGGTTCTGAGTTTTTATCATCACTGTTTGTTTTTACCATATCTATTGTTTATCAATGATTCTTAGATTGATTTGGGATGCATACTAGATTAGTCTATTGATTGTTCAATTTCTAGTAGAAGTTATGAGATAAGTAATCGACGATTGTCTATACACAAATAGAAAATCGCGAGACCTTGTAGAGGGATTCTGTGGATAAATTGCGAGTGAAGATAACATCATCAAGTGGATGTTGAGCTAAGAGTTCAACTACTGGGATTAACCTAATTCATGAACCTTAAAGCGTTCGGTTGGACTAAACCTTGAATGAGCTACTACTTGGTGGTTCAGTTGAATATAATCTGATATTGGAGAGCTTTTGTATCCGTGTTAAAAGGAGTTTTGGGGATAGCACTGAGCTAGCTGCTATTATATGGTTGGTATTGGATGATACTTACGAAAGATAGATAAGTATGTTATGAGAGTTAATGTTTGATAACGGCGACGAACTCCTTGATCATCTCATTCTTTTCTTATTTTTTCATTTTTATTTACTATAGTCCATAATCCAATTCTCATTTGTCTTTTACGTTATTTTTCTGATTCAAGTAAGATATCAATTACAGAGCTCTGCGTAGGAACGATCCTTACTACCGATATATTACTAGTTAATTAGTGGAAAAGTATCTTGATTATGTTGTTGTACTTATGACACCCATAAAAATTTTGTGTCGCTTTCGGGGAGCAATTGCTAATTGATTTGTTATTTGTTTAGCTTGTTTTTTTTTACCCTTTTTGTTTAATTTTTTAGGTTTTCATGGTGTTAACAATTAGTTGAAGGAGTTATCCACTCGTGAAAAGCGGGAGGTAAATTTGCTAAACAGGTTGTAAATGTCACTTTTGTTTTTGTTTTTAGATTTTTATTTAAATTTTCTCTTTATTGTGAGTCATCATATTTTCTTACGGAAATAACATGTATGGGGCACAAGATCAGTCATAGAATAATGGTAATCAATATGGTTTTCAATCTCAAAGTTATGAAAACTACCAACCATACCATGGGTATAATGAAAACCAATCTTTTGTCTTTGATCAATATCATACGGAACCTTTTGGTTATTCCCATGCGTATCAACAACCTTATGACGGGTATATAAGCGAACAATCACAAGGATGGGAGGATACTTGTGCTATTGCAACAATATATCGAATATGATGAGGTTATAGAGGAAGGTTCACGGATATTGCAAAGCTTGGATAATATTTCATTAACCACACCTTACTATAATATTTATGACCCAGTTTCTGATTTTATTCATGATTATTCACCCACTGAAAGGGATGATACTGGGACTGGAGATACTGTAGTAATACACGTTAGCTTAGAAGAGACTATAAAGCATCTCATTGAACAACATGAACAACACTATAATTGGAAAGAATCGCACCAAAAAGTTCAAAGGAATATAGAAAAGCTAATAATACAAGTTGCCCAACTCGGTAAGAATAGTTATAAGGACGATGATTCTGAAGTTCCTAAGGACGACGACGAATATTTTGATGATGAGCTACCTTTGAAAACAAAATGTAATAGTGATAAAGTTATTCCAGCTCCTGATCATAATAAAGAACATTTGCATATTGAAATGGAGGAGCCTTGATATGACCAAAGCATTGTTATAAACGGTGTAACATACTCAAATGCATATCAACGTTTTGAAGAATACCCAGATTACAATGTTTTTAGTCCTGGTAGTTTGCAAGAAGTAGAACCAATTGTTCATTCGTCGGAGACTCGTACAAAAGACCCTAGGATTTGCACCAATGAACTAGATATTTTGGGGGAAGATTCTGATTATGATGACAGATTGTTGATGAGATGGTTATTGGGAAGAAACCAAATTGATTGGTTTCGTGGAGACCTAATTGAGATTGTCATGGAATTTAACGATGTTGAGATTTCGTTTAAAGAATAAATTAAAAGTTAGGACCGCGATATACAGGAGGTGAATAATTGATTGGATTTATTTAAGAAAGATGAGGATCTTGTACAAGGTTTTTCTAATCCTTTGCATGATTCTATATCTATTTACCTGTTTCCTATAATTGAAGTAGTTTCTCAAAGAGTTGTTAACCCAGCTTTTAGGAAAATACCTCATTTAGGATTGGAGTTGAGTGCTTCCAAAGTTTTAACGGATTATTTTTCTTCTAAGTATCCACCACTTGATGTATTTGATTCTAGCATCGTGCAGGTTTACCAAGAGGAACTTTTTGAAGTTCCCGAATTTTATGTTCTCTATCCACTTCCGAGTGACGAAAGGATTAAGTATGGGGAAAACTTCAATAAAATGATAGCTTCAATATCTATATATTTTGCTAATGTTTTTGTGAAGTTGTTATTAGAATTGCAGATTGTTGTCTGGGCGGACCACCATATTTTCAGATTGTTGGTGTACGACTGATAGCAAGAAGGTCAGGCTGAGTACGTTAAACTAAGCATTGAATGGGAGGCATCCCATTGATTTTGTATTTCTATATTTTGCTTTTATTTATTTTTTGGTTTTGCATATCTGTAAGAGCAATGCTTGGTCGATCTCGCAAGTGTTGTTATCTCAAGCTTGTTTGTCAAGATTAGTTGATCAAAACTATAGTCTTGATTTCTAGTATACTTATAGGAGTTTAGGACTAGGATAGATTGTGCAGTTGAGCTTTTATACTTCACGACGCTTACAACTGAAGACGAAGATCTACTGAAGAACTCGGAGGAACTTCATCAACAAAAGGTATGTGGAGACTAAAACTTATCTATCACTCATAAGTCTATTCTATTCTATTCTATCTTCTATTGAGACAAAAGTCGTATTATGATATAGACTTGCATATCATACAAATTTGTTATTTCGAGCTGAGTATAACTCGCTTATCTATTTATCGAAATATGTGTTGGTAGCATTTTTATTTAGCCACATTCATCATTATTCTTGACGAGTTTAGTTGGAAACAATTTATTTGTTGGAAACTAAATAATAATCCAAAATATGATCATGTGGAAATTGCCTTGAAACATCTTACATGATTTGTGTGAGACAGTCATTTGATGTCGACTTGGAAAGTTTCGTATTGATCATTCGGTCATTTGAAAATTGTTATAAGCTAATGGTTTGTATGAGACAACCATTGTCGTCTTCTAAGAATGTTTCAATGATTGAAATGCGAGTTTAGAACTAAAACTCATGTCTGGAAAACAACACAGTATGCGTACTTAGTGTACAACTTGTGTTGGTATGATTCAGGTCCGGAAACCAAGTTTACATACCAGTATACAAACGGTTTTAACTATTAAAGTCCAGGAACAAAGTTTGCATACCAGTATGCGAACGGTTCTACCTGAGTTAGGTCTGGGACGACAGTTTGCGTACCCGTTTGCAAATTGTTGGACAAGACCAAAGTCTGGAACTAAAGTTTGCGTACCCGTTTGCAAACTTAGTGGTCAAAGTTCTAAAATCGGTTTAGTATGTTTACATACTCATGAAAATAATATATATATATATGTAATAAGGAATGCAATCTTTGCAAACCGTGGCTTAATATGTTCATAAACTGATTCTTGTACTTTGTACATTATGAATCATTCTGATTTTACTTCAATTGGATCATATATACTTCTATGTGATTATCATCAATTGAATAACTCTATGAAACACAATTAGATTCATTTGATGATTGATTGATCATCATAGTTGATCTAGATGTGTTAGATGAATGTGGTTAAGACAAAAGTTTTCATATGGCTAACTTTGGTTAACAATTATTGAGCCAACTCAATATACAAGTTTAGGTACGGTACCCATATCTAAATGAAAATATATTTCATTTGTGCGTGACAAGCTAAGAACATATAACAGTGGAGAGATATTTCTTTGGTTTCAAGAAAACTTAGCTTGTATCTTAAATCATATTTTCATCTAACGGTGAATATGGAATGCTAACTTAGCAAAACCTGATTTGCAAGGCTATATAAAGGAGAACTCTAGCAACTGGGAAACCTAATCCCCAAACCTCCTGTGTGATACTAGTTGCGACTATAATCGATTCTCATTTAACCTAATTTTTTCCTAAAACCATTATAGGTTAATGACTTAAAGACTTCATTGAGATCTCGAAGCCAGATTCATCTATTTTCTATGTAGTTGGGTATTCCGATCTTACTTATTCTATCATATTGAGTACTATCTTCTCTAAGATTTGCTCGAGATTTAATCTCCGATAGGTAAGATAAAAATTAACCACAAACATCTTCGTCTCGTCGTTTGTGATTCCACAATATCTTGTTTCGCTTCCATACGATTAAGATTATTGTGAGGTGATTGATATTATTATGATGTTCTTTGGGAATATAAGTCTGGTATATCAATTGGTTCCTGTTCACCTTGATTTATCAAAAGACGGAACAAAACTCGTAGGTATTTCTGTGGGAGACAGATTTATCTATTTAATAGACTTTTCTGTGTGAAACAGATTTGTTTATCAAGTCTTCAACTTTGGGTCGTAGCAACTCTTAGTTGTGGGTGAGATCAGCTAAGGGAATATCAAGTGCGCAGAATCCGGCGTGGTTCAAGAGGCGTAAGGAACACGACTGTACCTTAATCAGTGTGAGATTGGTTAGGGCTCAACTACGTTCCAGTCCGAAGTTAATTGGTAGTAGGCTAGAGTATGTAGCGGCTTAATACAGTGTGGTATTCAAAACTGGACTAGGTCTCGGGGTTTTCCTGCATTTGTTGTTTCCTTGTTAACAAAACTTCTGGTGTCTGTGTTATTTCTTTTCCGCATTATATTTTCTATATAATTGAAATATCACATGTGGTTGTTTAATCAATTGGTGAATCCAACCTTTGGTTGTTGATAGAAATTGATTGACACTTGAACATCGGTTTTTCATACCGTTCAAGTTATTTCTCGTATCAATCGGGCTCACAGATTTCTATCTGTTCGATTGCGGATTGTATTGAGAAATAGAGATATAACTCTTGGATATATTTCCTTGATTGAGTCTGACTGTCTAGTTGATTCTCACAGAATTATATTGGAGTTAGTCCATATAGATTCTCAAACGAAATATTGGGTGTGGTTGTTAGACACCCGCTTTTTCAATATCATATTAGGATTTTCCACCTTGATTTTACTTTAGACCACTTGATTACATTAAGTACAATGTAAAGTTTAAGTGTGAGGGAGTTAAGTATTTTCACACATAATATTTTCAAAAATATTTATACATATTTGCATAAAACCTCCAACTTGTAGATATTTTAGAGTCATTAGTATACTTCTAGATATATTTACGTACAAAATTCTCATCGAAATAATGAAACTTAGAATCGCTAGAGAATACTACACATTACGTGTTATTATGGAACTTAGAATTGCTAGATAATACTACACATTAGGTGTTATTAATATTTGGGGAAGTCATTATTGTTTGTGGCTCAACTTAACCATGCCGGTGGCAAATTTGATGCAGAAATCTAATGACCCGTCCCTCCACCGATACTGTCCCCACTTAGCCACTGTGGTTATCCGGCAGTGTGGGGTTTTTAACGGGCATCGCTGCGGTAATCTAGCAGTAACTTCCCAGTAGGTCACCTATCCCTGAATTATTCCTGACCGAGAACGCTTAACTATAGAGTTTTCTGCCAACTCTGAAGCTAACTGTGTTGAAAATGCCTCGGTGTTAGGAAATGACAAACCATTACCTATATTCGCATCGGCGAACCCAACATGCCGAATCGTGGTATTAACATACTAACATCTTAGATTGGAGTCGTCCTCGACTCCGGAATATATTCAATCCCATATCTCCGATGTTCCCTTCCCCTTATGAGACAAGCACCTGGACCAATTCCATCCAGCGTACCTTCTCACCCTCGGTAAGTGACCCGTTGTCGGCTATGATACCATTTATAATGACCCATCCCTCCATCGATACTATCTCCACTTAGCTACTGTGGTTATCCGACAGAGTGGGGTTTTCAACAGGCACCCCTGCTGTTATTCTTGTGACTACTGAAAAGACGAGGGTACCCAAATATACCTCAATCTAAAACTTTTCCACCTATAAGTCCTTTCTCCGAAAGTGATTGTCTATGGACTAAGTCGAGACAATACAACTAATCGGTTCAAACTTCGTGTGATCGTCTATGGATACGAGATCGATACAACAACAAGATAACTTGCGTGATTGACTACGGATACAAGATCGAAACAGCACAACAACGAAGTATGATTACTTGATAGGTTCAGACTTAACCAAACACAATAGGATTGCAATCAAGTAAATATGGATTAACGTTTGTGTATTTTACTTCTAATGATAATAAAAACAATTATAATTATGGAAATAGAAAAGTAAAAGACACAGCAAGATTTTGTTAACGAGGAAACCGCAAACGCGGTAAAACCCCGGGAGCTTGTCCAGAATTGGATACTCTCAGGATTAAGCCGCTATACAAAATCTAAACCAACTTCGTATAGTTGAGACCAAGAAACTAAATCTATAGTTCACCTAGTTCCGTTTGTATCCCTGCGCCTCCAACTTGTAATAAGTCACGCACTTGGAATAATTCATTTGGTTCGTATTCCAAACAGTAAAGGAACACAAATATGTTCGGTAACAACTCTTTTCAAACAACGTGATATGAGTTTGACAAAAGGCTCTTCCGTTCATCCCAATAAACTCCTTTTTCAGGTTCTTAGATCAATCTATTCAACAACTACCAAAGTAATTGTTTAGACTATGCAATCAATACTATAAATCACAAAGAAATGTATTAATGGTGATCTACTCAACTAATCAATCCAATCTATCAAAAGATAAACCGATTATAGTTGTTCAGCCAATCAAGTTTTGTGCACACCAAAGATTATGAACTCAAATAAGAAATCTTCTTTGTCTTCCAATCTTCTTATATCTTCAATAAACACCTGCACATAATCAACTTGAATATCTTGTGATCAATCACACACATAAGTCTATTAACAATGGATAATCACAAGACGTCTTTAGATCTACAAACAGTCTAAAGATCCCCGTCGATACTTAGATCTAGTTTGAGTGAATCTTATATCAGAAGAGAAGATTCTCAAGCATAAACAAACTAGGTGCAATCAAAGTTCAACAACCGTTAGTCAACAAAATCAATCGAAAACTAATAATAAACTGCAATTATCTAGTTTCCCACCAACGGTACTCGTAGAGCTTCCCAATCCCAAAGAAGTCTTTAAAACGAGCGGTCGTAAGAGATTTCGCCTAATTAGGGTACTTTCCTCTCCGAATAGAGACTCCACCAGTAACAACAAAACTAGGTAGTTTTGGTGGCTCTGAGAATTAGTTTGCTCGAAATGCAAACTTCAATATTTATAGACCAGGGAAGTTTGGACACCAAGGAATTTCCAAAATCGAATATTCTCAAAGATATGCAATAAAGCCAAAAACGTTTTTCATAATTCCTGGAAATGCACTGTCCAAATATTGACCGAAATCTCAGTAGAAAATCTTCAATTAGTAAATGCACATTACCAATTTTTATTTTCTAAAGATATGCATTTAATTGTTGGAAATTAAAAGCATATAAAACTAAAAGCCTTAATTAAAAGATTCTCAATTTATTTCAATCCAGAATTCTCCTTTAGTTATTAAGGAATATCTTTGAACAATAAAAGATAAGAATTACTGCACATGTTCAAAGTATGTCGACATCTTTACTTTGTAAATCTTTTTACATATTTACAATCTTGGAACCGATTTGCCACACTTCCAAACGAGTTTAGAATTGGTTCATCTGACTTCCAAGAACTATGTGATTGATTATCCTATCAAATCACCATTAATGGGTTTCACGGTTCTACCAAAACACAAAGCTTCGGTTCTACCTCCATGTGGCTACTAGGATCGGTCACACTAGCTTTCTAAAAATTGGTTGACTAGGTACTAGGATCGGTTACCACATAATTATGGTATTTACTTGTGATCAGTTGCACAAGTCATAGGATCGGTTACCAATTACTAAGACTTGTTATACCTCTTACAAGGATCGATTCCACATACTTGTGATCGGTTGCACCTCTTACTAGGATAGGTTCCCCAATGTCTATAGTTGGTCATACCAATTACAAAATATCGATCATACCATCTCAGGTGATTACTTAAGATCGGTTTCACTAATAAAAGTCATACCAATACAAAAATCAGGCATTGTGAATAGTTTTACCAAGATACATAAACAAGTTATGAGCGGTTATACTAAACACACATATTGGTAATCCAAAGATGTACAATGAATAACAATACCAATAAGCCTAACGATTTACATTTCGATTCACATAACAATTTTATGAATGTACTTCCTTTAAACGAATGTAAAACATTGTTTCCTAGGACGAAATATTCACCCATACCCATACATAATCATAATAGAATTCATACGATTATGTCGATGTCTTATATACGAAGTTCAAAAGATGGCGTTATACTTCGTATTGTAATTCCTTAATACTATGTCTAACTAGAGTATAATCATTCACAGCTTCGCAGTTATGTTTTCAATATGCACGACTTGAAAGATACGTTAGGAATGAAACAGTTCAAGTAAAATATTACTAACCTCAAGAGGAAGGATGATGTCGTCGATGTAGCTCTTTACTTCTTTACATTCTTCAAGTCTGCACGTAATACTTGTAAGTCTCATATCCTAGTAACTTTATAGCTAACCTATACGAAGTTGAATCTATTAAATAATCAAGCGACTCTTTAAATGAGTTTTGATTCACTAAAATATGACAACCAAACTTGACATACCAATGTTTGGTGGGTTCAAACGATCTATGCTCTAACAACTACTCTCGGCCGAGCACGTTTAAGTGTGAAGTTTTCCCCCACAACACAGTCAAGTGCACCCATCATGCCTCGATATAATGTAGACATTCACTACCTCCTGATTGGGACCATTATCTGGTATAGCCATTCAACATACTCACCTCCCAAGCACAAAAGAGTCGTCCCTAGTTGTATCCCAACTAACACGGATATTGTTCCTACTTACCCAGCAATGTAGGATTTTTAATGGCAACTACTGTGGTTATCCGACAGTGTGTGGTTTTTAACAGGCATCGCTGCAGGTCGACCATCCATGGATTACTCCTACCGGAGCACGCTTAACTGCAGATTTTTCTGCTAACTCTGGAGCCAACTGTGCTGTGATATTAATTTTGATTGTTGTAGTAATGAGGTTCAAACTCTCGGACTTGTGAAGATTAAATTTAAAGATTTAGTAAAATTATATACAAAAATATTAACAAAGTGGCCGAGAGGTAACCAAGACACTAGAATCCACTATTACACATGAATGATGTCAAATATTTCATAACTCTAATTATCCTTTTAATCCTTTATTTCTTAATCCACAAATAATCAAACATACTCTCAAAAATTAATTATATCCCTTAAGCATAGATTATCTAACCAAAGCATAACCTATCTAATTGAATCACAACTAATGAATAAAATTATGTAAACTTTTAAGAACTCTTTAAAAGCAGTGATTGAGTGAATTAAAATTAAATATTAGAGAAAATGAAATAGTTACCCATTGTTCATGTGTGAATAGCTTCATCCATTGCTTTGGTTACGAGAGAATTAGCCGCTCATCATGTTGGAAAACCTCTCAAAGAATTTCATTGATGCTCAAAAATGGTTTACAAATGATGAGAATATGAGAAATACAATAAAACCGGGTTTGTAACAATTATATTTGTTACAAACCAGAGAACTACGACCCTCAGTGACAAAATAAGACTGCTGCAGCTGTGTCGCAAACGCTGTAGCAAATAAGTATGCCTGATGTACGACCCACAGGTGTGAGTCGTTATTACTGTAGAAAAACGACTGCTGGTGCAGGTCCGTTCTTCGTGTTCTTCATGTTCATCAGCAGCAGCAGCAGCAGAAACCGAGTTTGGGAAAACTCGAATTTCTTCTTCTCTGGATCTCCTCAGCCCCCCAGACTCTCGACACCCTTCTAGGACACCCAGGGAACCTATTTATACCCAACAACGACAAGAAATCACGCTCATTAACTCTCCATGATCCTCCATTACTCGGTGTTAAAAGAAAATATTTTCCGAATATTTTCTTCCCTGAAATGATTCTCCACGCGTAAACATCGTCTAATACTCCCTTATTTAGCTTCTACACGCATCTTCAATGACTAAGTGTCATCCAAACACGAGCAGCACACATCAAACTTGCTGAAAATCCGTGAATATCATTTTCAAACCCGTGTTGCCCTGATTTCTTCCACGTGATTATCCGGCCAAATTCAGTCGAAACAATCACCCATACCAACTCTGTTATGATATATTACATGTTTCCACAAAGTTTCAGCGATTGAATCGCACAAAATCACGTCCAAATGTAAACGAGAAAATCTGCCAGTGAAGAGCAAATATTTTCCCGCCAAAATATTTTTTTGAATTTGTGAAGAAGGTCACCCCTTATCCAGTGGTCGCCCCCTTATCCGTTGCTGGAGTCCGAATAATACATGTCCCTTGGGGTACCTTTAGTAATTTTTTGGGTTCCTCCGGTGCATTTCTGGGGTGTCTTTAGTACTCTATCCTAGGGTGTAAAACACCACTTTTCGAGCCAATTTCGCCGCAAGAGCTTATTTTTCCAAAAACATCTACAAAAACATAAAATAACACAATAAGTATTTAATCGAGTCTAACAATACAGAACATTGAGAACAAAATAGACACATAAATGCGTCTATCAAATACCCCCAAACTTATTATTTGCTAGTCCTCGAGCAAAACTAATAAAAATAAATAAAACCGAGTTAATCTTGGGAGGGTTTACCAGAGGTGTGCCCACAAAACCATTACTCCCGACCCTATCTATCTATGCAGAACCTTGGAAGGCACTAAAGAATCTTTTTGGTTGGCATACTTATTGACTACAGGAGGAAGTACCCTGATGCGAAATTCCAATTGCTGTACACGAGTTTGCACTCAAGCATACTAAAATTCATATAAAGTGACAGAGCTCTACTCAGATAGTTTATGGACATCATAAACCGGAGTCAACCAATCACATGGATAGATTAAGAAGATGGATGTAGAAAAAAATGTGGATGATGTTGACTAAGGTGAACCTATCCTAATGGACTGAGATACTGGTCTGGACTAATATCAACACAATGGAAAATACAAGGGAACCAATGGTCGATAATCCTAACTCTAGGTCAACTCAGCTGGCATATACAATGGTACCAGTGGTCGACTTTATTGTATTTATTCCGGTTGGTCTGGTCTCAATTTTTTTTTCATCTCAGTCACTCTATTTCACCCTAGTAATGGTAAAAAGAAAAAAAAAGTGATCAGGATTCTTTCGATGTTTCCATCACGAGGATATGGCGAAACTACCATGCTTTCTTTTTCTAACACCTGAGATCTGTGCTTTTATGAATAGACTCTTTAGATGTTTCTATCTAATCAGATTGGTTCCTCAAATCCTACAACCAAAATGCTTCCATCCACTTAGATTAGTTAGTGCCAACCTTAATAAGCATAAATTTCTAGTCTCTGGAGCTTATTTATTGCAACTAAGAACTTTCTCCCATACCCCCAAACTTAAATCTAACATTGTCCTCAATGTTCTAAAGATGAAATTAAAAGCATGAACAAGGAGAAACTGTTACCAATGAAGCAAAAGAGATAAGGAAAGATATTACCGTGTCGCATGAATATTGGGTTACCTCCCAATAAGTGCTAAGTTTAAAGTCTTCAGCCAGACTAATCAAGGATTAGTCACCACGTAGAATCATATAGTAGTAGCCGAAATAATTATGGGTCATCTGGATCAAAAAGTGTTACCCACAAGAAGAGGAAACTGCAACAGACCAAGAAGATACCGAACATACCCTTGCTTAAGACAACTACATCTAGTTGTTGTTCAGGTTCAGGCTCTATAAAAGGGTCTAAATAAAAGGTTTTCATCGGTTGGATTTCCTCAAAGATAAGATCCGGTTTAGGTATTAGAGTCTGGAAAAACTCAACTAAGAACTTAGAAGCACATAACAACAACCTGAATAATTGGGGATCCTCTAAGTCAATTAGATTTGACTCACAAAGTTGACCATAATAATGGTCATCCTTAAGAAAATGTGTCGACCCTAATATCCTAAAGTAATTAGGGTTAGTCTCAAAACTTAATATCCGACACATCTAAAAATCATATGTTCCCACAATTGGAAGAAAAGTTTTTGGTGGGAAAACAAAGTCAATCTTGGTATCATATCCTGGGTTAACCACATCAACCAAAGGATGGGTTTCTAACAACTGAGCTTCTCTATGGACATCATTAGGTTCGGGAAAACATGTATGAAGATAATCTTGTAATATGGTTTAGGCATAAATGTCAAGTCCTACACGAGGGAACTTTCTAAGAGTTAAAGCACATGGAGAATGATAATCACCCCCAAACTTAGAGTTTTCTGTGTCTCTAGAAAGACTAGTCACAACTTCCCTAATTTCTAGGTCATCAGATTCCTGGAAATGGTCAATTGATTCTTCCAAGTCAGTTTCATCCTCACTCATCTCTACGAGTTCATCTTCTTCGTCTAAGACTATTGTTTCTAAATCTCTAGACTCTAAAACATTATTCTTAGAATAAACTCGTTCCTCTAAATCATTATCGGCTTTGTAAACAGGAAATACTACATCGTCTAAAACGAGGGTATCTCTAGTCAAATCCTCGTCCTTTTGAATAGGTGAATAATTATTAAAATTATTTGGATTTGAACTAGAAATAGTATTATCATTGTAAAGTTCAATTGGAGTAACCAATTCTTGATCACTATGCCTACATATTTCATGTTCTTCATCTATACTATCCTCATCATAATCATCACTATAATAACATGAAAATGATCGAACCTTATCAAAACAAGTAGTGTTACCAATTATAACCTCGTCATCTTGATTATGTGAATAAAAAATATCCTTATTTTCGAGGGTGGTATTGGGAAAACTACACTGGGAATTAAGACTATCCTGAGCAAGTTTTTCCATAATCCTATTTGTATTCTCAGTAAATTGCTTGAGGGTTTCTTCTAGAGATATCTTAGTTTACCGCTCTACAGACTCTTCTTGGAGAAGAATATTATAAGTATCTTTCATAAATAACTTCCGTGCTGACTCATTGAAACTCTTGAGAGACTCTTCTAGAGAAATAGAAGGATTGTTTTGCTCGTATGACCTGTGGGTATGTGGATAGTAATTGGGATCAAAATGGTATGGACCATCACCTTCAAAGGTTTCGCGTTCCCAATCACTATTCACACTATGGTCATAAAAAGGATAATGTCTAAGCTGCTCAGTCGGATACTCATTGTATTGGCTATTATAATACCAGTTCGACATCCTAACTGCAAGGGAATTCTAAACAAACACAAAGAAGGCTGCTTGACCACAACAAGCCTATTTTATCTAGCAAACAAAAAGCATGATGGCTCCACTTAGATTTTTTCTAGACCAGCTTCTAATCCTTCGAAAGGGAATTCGCTACAATTTGAGCAAACCCCTCTGGAATCAATATGAGTCAAAGTAAGTTGAATAGAGGCGAGGGAAGCTGCGTAGAGCTTTAATACCCAAGGCCTCACCGCATTACAAGGCGGCGCAGTCACACATTCAACTCACAGAAACCATCATGAACTTCGAAGTATGCTTAAAAGAGTAACTAATATTTCTCGAATGACTTTCCTATTAAGCTCGTTACCCTATCGGTCTCGTTCTAGTCAAAATTTTAGGCTTAGGTTCGCGTAGGTTACGTGTTCCTAAGGCGGGCAAGAAGGAAACAGTGATGAAATCCGAGTCCTTATCTTGATTTGGCCAGGACTTGCCCTTTACTAGAAAATTAAATCCGATTTCAGGTCCTCAACATATAGGCATACAAAATCATCCAGTAAACCCGCTGACAGGGGATTCGCGGGTGTTTAGAATTCTTACCTCCCGTTCCAGACGGGGAATGAACCGTTGAAGTCGACTCGGGCCACGACTCCTATGTCATGTACGAACCCGAGGGGCCGAGACGATATTGTAATCGTCGTCCATCCCTGCAAACAGTTTTACATTTAATGTACCCTTCCTTAGGGTTTAAAAAAAAAATTGTCCAAGTCCAAAGTCCAAATAAAGTGCAAAAGAAAAGAAATAAAAATAAAAAAATAAAATAATAATTACAAAAAATGGAAGGTCTCTAAAAATAAATAAATAAATAAATTCTCTCTCTCTCTTTTTTTTTTTAATTTTTTCTTTCGCTCTTTTTTTTTGCTTTGTCTTTTTCCTTCTCTTTTAGCTTTAAGCTTTGATTCCAAGTCTTTAGTATCCAACTTCAAACCTGTAATACAAAGACACACCCAAAGAAACGTAAAAAGAACAAATGAAATAAAAAAAAAAACCTAAAAATTCTACCGAAGCACAAATCCGCGTCGGCGGCGCCAAAATGATATTAATTTTGATTGTTGTAGTAATGAGGTTCAAACTCTCGGACTTGTGAAGATTAAATTTAAAGATTTAGTAAAATTATATACAAAAATATTAACAAAGTGGGCGAGAGGTAACCAAGACACTAGAATCCACTATTACACATGAACGATGTCAAATATTTCATAACTCTAATTATCCTTTTAATCCTTTATTTCTTAATCCACAAATAATTAAACATATTCTCAAAAATTAATTGTATCCCTTAAGCATAGATTATCTAACCAAAGCATAACCTATCTAATTGAATCACAACTAATGAAGAAAATTCTGTAAACTTTTAAGAACTCTGCAAAAGCAGTGATTGAGTGAATTATAATTAAATATTAGAGAAAATGAAATAGTTACCCATTGTTCATGTGTGAATAGCTTCATCCATTTCCTTGGTTACGAGAGAATTAGTCGCTCATCATGTTGGAAAACCTCTCAAAGAATTTCATTGATGCTCAAAAATGGTTTACAAATGATGAGAATATGAGAAATACAATAAAACCGGGTTTGTAACAATTATATTTGTTACAAACCAGAGAATTACAACCCTCAGTGACAATAAGACTGCTGCAGCTGTGTCGCAAATGCTGTAGCAAATAATTCTGCCTGATGTAAGACCCACAGGTGTGAGTCGTTATTACTGTAGAAAAACGACTGTTGATGCAGGTCCGTTCTTCGTGTTCTTCATGTTCATCAGCAGCAGCAGCAGAAACCGAGTTTGGGAAAACTCGAATTTCTTCTTCTCTGGCTCTCCTCAGCCCCACAGACTCTCGACACCCTTCTAGGACACCCAGGGAACCTATTTATACCCAACAACGACAAGAAATCACGCTCATTAACTCTCCATGATCCTCCATTACTCGGTGTTAAAAGAAAATATTTTCCGAATATTTTCTTCCCTGAAATGATTCTCCACGCGTAAACAGCTTCTAATACTCCCTTATTTAGCTTCTACACGCATCTTCAATGACTAAGTGTCATCCAAACACGAGCAGCACACATCAAACTTGCTGAAAATCCGTGAATATCATTTTCAAACCCGTGTTGCCCTGATTTCTTCCACGTTATTATCCAACCAAATTCAGTCGAAACAATCACCCATACCAGCTCTGTTATGATATATTACATGTTTCCACAAAGTTTCAGCGATTGAATCGCACAAAATCATCCAAATGCAATCGAGAAAATCTTCCAGTGAAGTGCAAATATTTTCCCGCTAAAATATTTTTTTGAATTTGTGAAGAAGGTCACCCCTTATCCAGTGGTCTCCCCCTTATCCGTTGCTGGAGTCTGAATAACACATGTCTCTTGGGGTGCCTTTAGTAATTTTTTTGGGTTCCTCCGGTGCATTTCTGGGGTGTCTTTAGTACTCTATCCTAGGGTGTAAAACACCACTTTTCGAGCCAATTTCGCCGCAAGAGCTTATTTTTCCAAAAACATCTACAAAAACATAAAATAACACAATAAGTATTTAATCGAGTCTAACAATACAGAACATTGAGAACAAAATAGACACATAAATGCGTCTATCATGCTGAAAAGGTGTCGGTGTTACGAAAGGACAAACCATTACCTATATTCCTATTGGCGAACCCTACCTGCCGAATTGGGATATTACAAGAAATATATTTAGTATTAGAGTTGTTGTTCAATCATTAGTGGAGACTACCCGCATTAAGCGAGGCATCGACCTTCAACTCTTTGTGGATGACTAAATTTTTCTTTTTAGAGTGTGTGTCACCATACGCTAATTCCAGGTATAATGATGAGATACCAAACTTCGCAATAATTTCAACACTATTTTTGATCTCTTGAGTGCTAATTCCGTCAATCATGAAGATGACGTCTAAAGATGAAAGCCTTCTTCTTGTAGTTTGATTTGCAGTTAGCACCATTCTCTCGACAACAACAGGTCCATAGAAACACATCATTACAAACAAGTGGAGTGACATCGAAATCTATGAAGAAAGTTGAAGACGTTTGAGGTTTACAAGCAACAAGTACAAGGAAGAACAAAAATTCTATATATAAAGTGAATATCGATACAATGAGCAAAGTTTCATATCCAAGTTGAAACTTAGTACCAGAACAAAGAATATCAAAAGATGAGAGTTATTAAAGTTTATGATACAAAGAAAATACAAGTTGTAAAGATCAAAGTGGTTGTTATTTCATCAATAACGCCATTGGAAAAAAAAAATATAAAGAAGTTTCAAACAACAAGAAATTGAAGAGAAAGAGTATAAATTGTTAAAGTTCTGCGAAGTTGAAGAGTTTATCATCAACAGTTGAAGTCGAAGACGAAGACCAATAAGATGAATACGACGAGCCGAAGACGTATCCATTGGATGATGTGAGAGTGATGTTATCATTACTGCCAATCGGATGTGAAGGTGAGTGACTACTCCCATCCTCGTAATAGTGGTTGATTTCTTTTGTTAGATATCATCGGAAAATGATTTTTATTTCCCACGATTTTGTGGGGTCTCCAGAAATTATTTCAAAATTTTTTTTCCTACCATTCAACGTGTATAGGATTTCTCTCTTTACTCCTACCTGCACGCATGTGAGACCCATAAAAAAAAATTCTTATTGAGTGCAATTATTATTGGTAAGGCAGAAGTAAAGGAGAAATGCTTATTGGTCGCTCCCGAACCTGAATTCTTTCATATGGCATAGTTGATCGGTCACACTTCCTTCGATTAATCACATTTTATATCTAAATTTTCTCTTATATTTTTGAATTTTTGACATTAGATTGAGAATCTTTATGTCCTCCTACCTTGGATGTTTGGGATGCTGGAAGCCTTGAAATAGGAGAAGGTTTATCTGGGTATACCTCTTTAATACCTCACAAGAATATAAGTCGTCCACTAGGGACATCTAGGGGTTTAAAGGATTGTTGTATTTGCTAAGTGCAACTGTATCCTGGACGAAATGGAGTTGTTGTATTTTAGTTTAGTTTAGGTTGCTCGATGACTAGTAAAACTCTAAGTGTGCGGGAATATGATAGGTGCTTAATTTGAATTTTTAGAGTGTCAAATACATATATATTAATAATTTCTATGATTCTTGCATTTTATCCTTGTATTACTCTTTTTTTGCTATTTTTTTGTCTCTTTAGGTGAATCATCCAATTGAAATGGAGTTAAAAGGAGACAATAAGAGGAAAGGAATTCATTCCCGCATGAAAAAAAGAAGTTGGAAGGTGCAAAGACAACTCTTGGACACAAGTTCCAGAAATATTTATGGTTGATAGGAAATACCCCAAAGCCAGTCGTAGAAACAAGTTGATTTCATTGAAAGTTCAGGAATAGTTACGAATGATTCCAAGCCAACCTTAAATTGAGATTGGGAGATATGAGGATTTTAGTATTTCCATATTTTAGAGGAAGACGATACGAATACATTCCAAAAATAATGAGGTCAATCAAACATCGGACGAAGAATTTACGACAGGAATGGTGAAAGACGAAAAGTATATATGAGGAGGTATGACTAGCTTTGGAGGAGACAAGACCAACCGTAACTCTGGGTAATTTAACATTATTTTATTTTTAGAGTTACAGATGGTTTAATCCAACAGTAATTAAGGTGTTTGACATGATTTTGGGCTTCTAAATCAAGGAATACAGGGTCCTTGAAGGATTCTAAACCTAGACCACTTGAGCACTATATAAGAAGACCCTATATACAATAAGAAGATATATTGTTATCATCTTTTACACATATATAAATCCCATATCACATCTTCTATATAAAAACCTAGAGTTTGTCCCTTTAGATGGAACCCATTCTCTTTTGTAATCATGTGTAGCTAAACCTTTGTTGGTTAAGGATTGATTCGATGTTCTAAGCGTGAAGCTTGACAAGTTAATACAAGTTTGTTCGGAGTTTTTATAATCACATTTTATCTTTACCATATCTATTGTTTATGAGTGATTCTTAGATTGATTTGGGATACATACTATATATATTAGTCTGATTGTTTTATCGCTAGTATAAGTTATGAGATAAGTAATCGTCGATTAACTCTCTACACAAGTAGAAATCGTGATACCTTGCAGAGGGATTCGATGGAAAAATTTCGAGTGAAGATAACATCAACAAGTAGACCTTGAGCTCAGAGTTCAACTACTTGGATCAACCTAATTCATGAAGCCTAAAGCGTTACATCTTGAGTGAGCTACTACTTGGTGGTTCGGTTGAATAGAATCTGATATTGGAGATCTTTCATATCCTGGTAAAATGAGTTTTGGAGATAGCACTGAGCTATATGATGTTCTACTATTTGTGATGAATGATTCTCATGAAAGATAGATAAGTATGCTATGAGAGTTAACGTTTGGTAACGGAGAATGACTCCTTGATCATCTTTTTTTCTTATTTGTTTCTTTTTTTATTTAATTTAATTAATAATCCAATCCCCTTTTGTCTTTTACTTTATTTTGTTGATTCAAGTAACATATCAATTACACAGCTTTCTGTTGGAACGATCCTTACTACCATTATATTACGAGTTAATTAGTGGGAAATATCTTGATTAATTTGTTGTACTTACGACACGTATCAATATACGTAAGTGTTTTAGTGATCAATGAAGTTTAGAAGTGTTTGAGAGAGTTCTAGAAATGTTAAACATATTTAAAAAAACAACTCTTTGAGCATCTGCTAAAATCTACTAGGATAGTTGGTACACGATTCGTGAACCGTTAGGCTTGTCAACGAGTCAGGGTGCCACGGTTCGTGAACCAGGTTTGCCAACCCTATAGGATTCCCGAACTCAGTTGACCACGGTTCATGAACCGGATTCGCCAACTGCTAACCTATAATACCAACTTCAAGAATTCAGTTCACAACGATTCGTGAACCGTTCCACTGAGCTCATAGTTTGCGAACTGGTTCGCCAACCATCCTGTATTTCCAAAGATGGTGTAGGATTTAGAAGAGAAGATATAATTGAACAAATGAAAAATGAGTATTTAACAAAGAGAGCCTTTATATATAGTCGTTAATAAATGTCCATTAGATGGTTCTTCTTGCGCCGTGCGGTTGAAGAAAAAAGTGTTGGCAGCTAGTTAATAGGACAGGGTTTTGTGGGAGAGTCCAAATTGCGTGGAACTCCAAAAACCGTGTGTAGAATCTTGGTCGGTGGAGATAATTTTGGTTATACCAAAATAAGTCGGTCACAAGGAGTTATGATTGCTCCTTGTGACCGACTACTGAAGCAGAGTACATGGTAGTGACATAGGCATTTAAGGAGGCTATATGGTTACAGAGTTTGCTAGATGACTTGGGTGTTGTGCATGAACAATTACCTATCCATTGTGATAGTCTTAGCGCAATTTACTTAGCTAAGAATCAAGTGTATCATGCCAGAACCAAACACATAGATGCTCGATTTTCACTTTGTTAGGGAAATTCTGGAAGACGAATACATTCTACTTGTGAAAATCGATACCAAAGACAATCTAGCTGATATGTTAACGAAAGTAGTATCTGGGGTCAAGTTTCGTCATTGCTCGAAATTAATCCACATTCTTCTAGTTTGGTGAGACCCTTTGGGGTAAAGGTTCTTAGGAACCTGGTGGAGGCCTTCTTGTAAGGACATTGAGTGAGCTACGGTCGGTTTGATTCCTTGCAGAGGATACGTAGGCAGCCTATGACGCAATCGACGTTGGAAGACGAAGGTGGTTTTATTATTGATCGTCTCATGCATGTATGCATGATCCGAGGTGGAGAATTGTTGGCAGCTAGTTAATATGATACAGTTTTGTGGGAGAGTACAAATTGCGTGGAACTCCAAAAACCGTGTGTAGAATCTTGGTCGGTGGAGATAATTTTGGTTATACCAAAATCAGTCGTTCACAAGGAGTTAAGATTGCTCCTATTTGTTTACTTATTCCAAAAGTCCATGAATCCTATTCTTGGAGGTTAAGTATTATAACCTAGCTATGGTATATAAAATAGCCTAGTAGAGAACCTAGAAAAAACACACCAAAAATTCTTCTTTCTCTTTAGGGTTTATATGTTTTTCTCCCTTGCGATAATATATAAATCTCTTATTTTTCTGAGAATCAACCTCGTTACATTCTCGTCTCTTTTCTTCTCTAGTTTGTGTTCTTTGCAATATTTAGAATATAATTGTGTAGCTGTGAAAATCGCTTCCGCAGAGTTTTGGCGCAACAAAAAGTCCACAGGTTAAACTTAAGTCGTGCGGTCTAAATTTAACTGCTAACATTTTTTTCCAGCCGTGACCTTCTATTAGGGGACCCGATTGAGATAAGGGAGTTTGATGCCTTTAGCCTGGCTTATTGCATTCCCAGATTGAATGAACTACTTCCATTAGTTGGCGGTGCAAAAAGAGTCGCCACGGGTGAACTTGTTGGCTTACCCATCATTTTTCATGTTTTACCATTTCATAACAGGAGCATTATGGACAAATCTAAAACAAGCACATCCTATAGAAATTGCCCTAAGTTAGCATTATCGAGTGAAAATTCTTATTTATTTCTGACCAATTTTTGTTGTACTATATCAACAAATAAGCTCAAGATTTCTTTGCATACACCGGATTTGTTACATCGCATATCACATTTATAGTGTCAACGGATCACTATTTTGCTTAAAGTTATAACGAGTACAAGTTCTTTATAAGAATCCAATAGAAAAACATATTGTTAACTTACCTGGCATGATTGTTGTATACCCGGATTAATTGGGGTATACCAAATTTTAAGTGGACTATTTTTAATGGCTAAGGGGGAGTCCTAATGGGTGAAGTTACAAAACTACCCTTGTCCTTTATAATTCTTATTCCTAAATCAGTTTCATTTTTTTCATTTCATCCTCTCGTCTTCTTCTTCTACTCCTCAAAAACCTTACTGGCTCTCCTCCATCCCCCACCACCGAAACTCGTCGATTCGAAAATTCCGATTAATCTTCAAACATGGAGCCACCGCGGCCGAGGCCTAGTTGTATGAAAGGAGCAAATCGAAAACCCAATGAGTATAACCCTGGAATTGCAAATTTAGATCAAAGAAAAGTGAAGAAAAAAACCGTCGAAGAAGAAGAGATCAACACCGCTGAAACCGAAGAAATGACGCGATTAAGAAAGTAAGGGCCTACTTAAACTCACTTTAGTACTTCAATTTCATGTTTGCATGTCAAATTAGGTTAAGAAAATCGAATTTGTGAATTTGTAGTTATTTAGCCGGCAAGATGTTTGTTCCACGACCTTGCCGACTTTCATGTTTAGGGTTAGTCGGCAAGCTATTAGGTTGAAGATCTTGCCGGCTGTTTAGTATCTATAACTGCTCTTACAGGGTCGGCAAGTTATTCAACCTAAGAGCTTGCCGGCGGTAGTTTTTGTTTTTTGTCGCTGGGTTGTAATTTTTTACCCTGCCGGTTGTATTTCAATTTTTTTTATGTCTCCTGATGCCTTTAAGTTATTTGAGTTGTTATAATACGGCAGGTTATTTGAGTAAGACCCTGCCGACTATGGTTTGGCCGGCAAGGATTATAGTTATAGACCCTTCCGACCATTGTTTCGCCGGCAAGGTTATATTTGTCAACCCTGCCGACTGTTGATTTTTTTTATTAATTGTTCTTGTTTAGGTCGCAAAAGGGAGAGAAACAAACTGTTACTCCTCCTTCAATACCTCCTCGTGTTGGTGAAAAGCTCTTGAATGCAACACATCGAGGGGCATTTATTGAGTCGAGAACGGTCAAGATCCGTGAACAGAATGATTCTCAACCACCACCAGAACCTAGTGATTCAGATGAAACTCCAGATGAAGACCAATAAATTCCATCTGGTAGAAGAGGTAATGATGATGATGATGTTGAAAAAACTATGGCTGCTGGAGAAGGTAACAATGATGGTGATCAAGACATGCCACTTGTTGGAGGAGGTAATGATGATGATGGTAATGGTGATAAAGATAAGGATATTGAAGATGAAATTATAGAAGAGAAAGAGGAACAAAAATAAGAAGAAGAAGATTGAGAACAAACTCAAGCTAATGATCAACAAATCCAAGCTTCAACATCAACTGAAACCGGAAAGAAGAAGAGGGTTATCACTAAACCAGCTGATTGCCACATGCCTCCCCCTCACTTGAAGGTTAAACTGAAACCAGGTGAGCCTCTAAAGGGGAACCAAGAAGATGGTGGAGATGTTCTTTTTGGATACAAAGACACGTGGGCATGTGAAATCCAAAATACTGTCGTAAGTAATCTCAATCCGTCTTTGTTTTTTTTATTTAAGTGTATCTATCTTAAATTTGATTCAAGTGTTTGTATTTCTTTTCATTTTGTGTTTTTGGCATTTAGGATCACAAGCATGCCATCCGTCTCTTGAGGCACCAAGCTTCATGTTCAGTGATTAAGAAATGGCCACTTGACAAGGAATGTGACGAGGTGCAAGCAATTGTCAAGAACTCCGGGTTGTGGCCTGCGGTGGAGAGTTCGAATATTGAGTATGATAGAGTTACCGTATCTGCATTATGTGAGAGGTTCTACGGAGAGACTGATACAATGTTATTCCCATTCGGTGAGATGGCGATGACTCCCGATGATGCTCATCAAATTCTAGGCCTTGAGGTTGAGCGAAAAGAAATCAGTAAGGGATTCGATAATAGCATTTATTGGGAGGATATCTTCAAATTGACCAAAACTTTGTTCGGTTGGGATCAGACTAAGATGGAGTCTATGCTTGTGATGGAGGATGGTCATCTAGGCAAGAAGTTTAATCTGAAGAAGTTGAGGGATACATTATCTGGGACCAAGAAAATCTATGATAAGGAAGGAAGGGTGGACTTGGTGCGAATCAATGCTACCGCGTCAGCTTATTTGCTATACGTCCTGGGCAAATATATCTTCCCTGACAATTCCGGAAGCTTAGTCGACGCCAGGTATCTTCAACTATTGGATCTCTTAGATCAGATGCATGAGTATTCTTGGGGTACTGCGGTGGTCGCCTACTTGAACAATGAGTTGACAACGGCTTCAAGGGCACTCACTGTGCAAGTCAATACAAATCTATGTCTCTTCCAGGTAAATTTATTGTCTAAATCATTTATATTTGCAAAATGCTCGTAAGATAAGATTCTTACTAAAATTTGTGTTTGCATAGGTTTGGATATATGAGCACTTTCCTACTTTAGTGAAAGCCAACCCCTACGTTAAAATGAATGAGAATCTTGCAATTGATAAGCCAAGAGGACAAAGATACAGTTTTAAAGATGCTCAGAATAAGGATATGCCGCAACTTCTTATCAACGTGCGAATCGCCTTGGACAAATTGACCGCGGATGAGGTAGTATTTGATCCGTATCGAGATTCTAGAAATCAAGTTTAATCGAAAGGAGAGATGATGTTGCATTCTACTACGGTCCTTGTTGTCCATCCATGGATTTTCAATGTATGATCCACATCGGGTAATGTGACAATTGGGTTACGTCCAAGAAGAACCTCATTTCGATGCTGAGCTGTTCTTTAAAGTGGAGACGAAAGGGTGCACCACATCCCAAAAAAGTATTGACGTCCGTTACGCTTCAACACCAGGTAAAGATCATTGGAATGAAAGACGTAACCGTAAAGACGATACGAGTCTTTTGGACAAGGTGGCCAAAGGTCATGGATATCATGAGAATTACATGCCGCGGTACTTGGGTTGGGCTCGTCCTACTGTGATTAGGGAACAGACTGCTGAAAAATTGTCTCGTAAGAGGAAGATGGCAGCGAAAGACCCATCAACAAGTCTTAAGTTCTTTGTAAGTATTTTAGAGTTCCTCTTACTGTTTTAAGATTACATTATCGAATCATTCTATTAATTATTTGTTGTTTATTTGAAAATAGAAGGAGCATTTGAAGAGCCATGTGAAGGTGATGTGTTGCGCGAGAGAAAGAGGAGAGCCTTTGTTGATTGAAGAGCAAACCAAGCACATTGACTATGCTAGAAATGTTGACAATAAGGATGCCACCGAATTTTTCAAGCAAGTTGATGCTGAAGTAAAGAGGGAACAAAAATCCAGGAGGGAAGCACAAGCCAAGATGAATGCTGAGAAAAAGAGGGGTCGCTCCCGTGGTGGTGAATATAGTAGTGGTGGTGGTGGTCGTGAAAATACTAAACGGGGCCGTGGCCGTGGTCATGGTAGTGAATGAATGTATTCCTAGTTTATTTCTTTATGTTGTGGTAGACAAATATTAAAGTTAATGGTTGTACAAGTGTTTTTTAAGGTTTATCGGACATGTTTTCGTATTTTGTACAAAAAATGTTGGATTTCTAGTTGTTGAATGAATGGTTTGTTTAGCTATGTAAAGTTTCAATCATTCAAAAAATGTTGGATTTCTAGTTGTTGAATGAATGGTTTGTTTAACTATGTAAAGTTTCAATAATTCCGCCGGAATGGTTTTGTTAAGTTACATTGCCGACTAACCCAGGGTCGGCAAGGTTGTGAACTGTCAGACTGCCGGCCCTGACAGCAGAAATGGTGTAGTTAAAAGGGTCGGCAAGGTAAGAAAATTAATACCTAGCAAGTTTTTTTACATCCGGTAAGGTATTATGTTATCGACCCTGCCGACTATGTGTTGCAGAAAATACCTTCTCCTGATGCCTAACATCGTCATAAGGTCGGCAGGGTTATAAATTACGATCTTGCTGACTATAAGAAAACCGGCACGCTAAAGACCAAATACCTTCCCGACTGTTATACATGAGAAAATGAAGTCCTGATGCCTAAAATCATAATAAGGTCAGCAGAGTAAGAAAATTACGACTCTGCCGGCGAGTCCAAAATTCAAATTTTTGCAAGTACAATTGCACTGATTAACTACCATAACGGCCAAATTTGGGCACCATCCTATAAATACACTAGTTCTCTCTACAAAACACCACACCTATTTGCATATACTCTCCAAAGCTCATATCATCGTACACTCCATCTAACTCTCCCAATACCTCTACAAACAACAATGGTATCATTTGATTCAAATGAAGATTTGGCAATCACCAAAGCTTGGTATGCGGAAACTCGAGTTAGAAGGCAGTCCTCCGTAAGGGTGGATGTCGTAACCTTTTGGCTAGGATATACAACAAATATAGGCAAGAGTTTGGGAATCCTAATGGAAAAAGTGTTCAACAAATTCATGATAGACGCCTAGTCATCGAAAATGTGATACTTGCTTATTTAGCTATCCAAAAATCGATTTTCAACGCTACTTCAACTTGTCCATTGAACAATTTGTAAGTGTTTTTGTGGTTTATTTTACGTGATCCATGTTGTTTGATCTTCCTACTAAACACCACTAACAAATTAAGTTTGTGTTTTGTTTTTGTAGCATGAAGTCGTCAAAGCGCGTTACTTGGAGGAAAAGGGGGAAGCATTCGCATTCGATGCAAGCTATGGATTCATGGTCTCCAAAATCCCGGAGTATGCCCCGGAGATGATGGAGGGTGTATCGTCGTCGGATTCCTCAGACGAAGATTGGTGGATTTAGAAGTTTTAGTGTAGGTTTTGTGGGTAGATCTCTATGTAAACCCTCACGAGACGATAACTCGTCCACTAGGGTCGCCTAAGGGTTCAAATGCTTGATGCACATGCTAAGTGCATTCGTTATTCCGTTGACAAGGATTTAGATTTAATGTTTCAATCAATGTAGTAACAAAAATTGCATGAATAAAGTGAATTACATCTTCCCTTTTTTTTCTGTTTAAAGGTCGGCAAGGTTACAATGCCAACTATTGGACCGCCGATAATGTTGATTTAATTGCCTGCCGACTTTTCTATAGCCGGGAAGGTAAGAAATATGTATGTGTCGACTATACATAGCCGACAAGGTGAGAAATCAACAAAATGCCGACAAGTGATGCATGGAGTCGGAATGTTCTTCATCCGTATACCTTGCCGGCCATATGTAGTCAGGAGGTTCTTCATTTGCAGACCGTGACGGCCGAACGTAGTCGGCATGTTCTTCATCCGTATACCTTGCCGACTTTTCATAAAATTTAAATCTGGTTTTGATTGAATTCATGAGACAAAAGTTTTAATCTACTCCATTCATGATTTCAGAAGTTTTAATCTACTCAATTAACTAATCTAAACTCAATTAATTAAGCTAATTAGATTTTTTTAGTGTTAACTAAATAAGGATATATTAGTCATTTTGAAAATATGTGGTTAAGAAACGGCCTATTTTACTTATAAATGTCTTGGATTTTGTCTCATTAGATATACTCCAATTAATCTGAATATATCCCAATTCCCAACCAAACCAGGTTAACTTATGGATCACCAAAATGGGAGAAAGAGAGGAGAAATAACCAAACAAAACAAAAAGAAAAATAAGAGGAACGTACTGTCCACTAACTTATAAGTGGGTCTCCTAGGTCCCAAGTCCTAACTCGTTTTGATTCTCCTTTTTCTGTTATCGTCAGCTCCTGTCCTGCCGTTGATTCCCCCCATATGGACTTCTTCGGTAACCGATGATGAGTTACGCCAAAAAAAGATTTTTTATCTTTCCAAGGCAGTTTCATCGAAAACTTCACAGGTGTCTAATTTTTAAGTACCGCAGGGTTTCTGATCAAAAAAAAAAGTACTGCAGGGTGGACCCTCGAAACATTTGGCTTATATCTCTGTTGCAGTTGCGGCAACGAGTTCAAACTTCAAAGTGTTAAAAGCACAGACTTCATCGTTTCTCTCGAAATTGGTGGTGAGGGTCCGCACAGATAAGGTGGTACCCTCGTGATCTTGTCAGTGTCAAACGAGTATCAACAGGCCATCTACTTTATTATTTATGGGAGCGTCTACGGCTGGGACACTGGGGATGGTCCAAATCTTTGGACACGAGGTGGCACAAATCTCGATGGTTGAGAGGGGAATGAGTTTAACATCCCGATTAGTAATGGGTGAAGATGGAAATAATTAAAAGTCCAGATTTATTGTTCTATATCTGGACAATAACAGTTGTCCCAAGTGTAGAGTTTTCAATTATTTATCTTACGCAACAGAGAATAAAATATTTTCCTCAAAACCACTTGCCTGTCATCTTGTTTGCTTTGGATCTTTTTATCGCTCAATGGACTTCAAATCCCCGAATTTCCAGCTTATTTTTTAAATTATAATCGATAATAACTCTCTACAGATATGAGTTATTACCAGTTCTTTTATTTTAGCTTAAAAATAAGACAAATCGAAAAAGTGATAGTAATTTCTTTCCAGGAACGAAGGGAATAACTTTTAGTGATGTTTCAGCAGGGAAGATTTAGATTTGAAGTATTAGCATGTGTTTACATGGAAACAAAGATGCACGATGACATTATCAAGGTTTCACTCATCTGTTTTTAAAAAACTAGTACTTGGTTGGCTAGTCGCTTAGCATCATCTGTCAAAGGCTTTCTACTTGGCAAAAATCTTGATCCTCATGCCTGCATTGCAATGTCCTGGAATGCCACAGATGAAGTAGTTATATCCTTTTCTCAGTGAATACATATCATTTCCTGTCCACGACGCGTTCATTGATTCTGTCTTAGTAGCTTCACAACTATTGTATCCCGCAATACTTACGCGAACAGTGTTGTGCACCGTAGCAGGGTACTTGAAAACTGCAAATCACAAACCATACACAAAACAAGTTAGCCTTTGAAGTATAATTACCGCGGATAGGAAAAATTGCAAGACATTGAATAGGAAAAATTACCAACTACATCTCCTGCAACAAAGGACCTCTTGAAAGCCCAAGAATCATAGTGCTCGAGAAATCCCCATGGACCCAAGTCACCTACAATGTAGAAGCTCTTCGCAGCATTGCTAATGGAGACTGATGACAATCCAACAAGGATGAGGATGATTATAACGAACTTGCTTACTAATGGTGTTCTCAAGGCGCCCATATCGGTCTGTATCTATTGTACTACGTATTTTGGATAAGATGCTAGATGCGTTGCGTATGAAGTGTTCATGAAAGAGATTCTATTTATAGGAGACATCTTACTATTTTACTAATATAAAATCTCGAAATTCTTTTAAGACTAATATAGTTGGCCTAGTTGCTTGTTATAACAATGACGAAATTAAACTAATGCAATTGGTAGCTCGTAAACTGTACTAAGCACTAACAAATTAGCTGCATTTGGCATTTTAATCATCATGAGCCGTGTGCCGTGCGCTGCATACAGTTGACAGAGTAATGTGCTATCTCATTGTCACGTTATTTGGGGAATCTCAGCATTTTGATTGGTTCAATTTCAGCTTTTTACGCGTGTGGATAAGGCTCAACCGCTCTAGTATCGACGACAATGGTTAGAGGGAACCATTTAGCGGTATGATGGATTCCCATCTTCCTCCCCCTAAGATAGGTGGTTGGGGTCGAATTACAAATCCTAGGTGTGTCTCGGGACCACTGCATCTACCAAGTACCAAGTAATAAGAAGATAATCAGGCTTATTACCGATTAACTGCCATGTAACAAAAAAACAAAAGAAATAACATTTTCTTTTTAATGCAAGAGACCACAATTCATTTCTTAAGATAACATATATAATTTCTACTTACCGACCGATCATCCCTAATTTATTAAACAAACATGTCCGAAATGTTATGCCAAATATCAAAAGAAGATCTGTTGGTTTTAGTTTCAATAGCATGTGCTACATTGTTTGCCGTTCTTTTAAGATGATTTTAACCGAAAAGAGAAAAGGATTCAAGCAGATGCCTAATTTCTTCTATAATCCTCTAATTCATCCAATATACCGAAGGGATAGCTGGCAAGATTAAGATAATCACCTTTAAAAGTTATTTTCTCTGACTTCCTTTTCTTGGCCCACAATATTACTTCTTTCATGCCCAAACACTCAGCATGTTCAGCATCTATTCTTCCATAGAAGTATCTGCTTCTTATGCCCCGAAATTAACACGTTGAATCACGAATAATCATACCAACACCAAAATTATTTATAATGTGATTAAGGTAGTCAATATCGGTTGTACAAGCTATATTACAAGTTTTTATCGGGTATCGGAAAATACCTATACGATATCGAGAATATGGGCGATATAAAGATGGAACGATAAAAACATTCGTATCGGCCGGTCCACTGATAATATCGGTTTTATACAATAAATTTTTCGAGCAACATGCATCTAGTACAACGACAAATTTTTGGGAAAAGTACAAAGCTCCAATATATTTATGATATAAAATCATTGACTATATGATAAGATATAAGTTGAAAACCATACTTGAGGTGAACTTTGAACGGATTTGGGTTTTGTTATGGACGGGGGGAAATAGTGGAGAATATGAGCTGTTGTTATTGATTTTAGGCTATGGACTAAAGGTTTTTTTGAGTCATATTGGTGATATAATGGATGGGTTTGTAGGGAATTTGATTTCAATGCAGGGATGGAAAGCTTCTTGTAAGACCCTTGGTTGCGGTTGGTTTCAAAGGATTCGAAGGTCATTTTGAGATACGCTTTAGACAGAGGAAGACTAATGGTGTATCAACATCCAACGGGCCGTGAATTGATTCTAGACTCTAACAAATTTGGAGAGATTGGAGATTGTTTCGACTGCAACACATGAAAATAGAAAATATGAAAGTGAAGGATAATAAGAAAGATTTTGCCGGCAGAATGGGACAACAGTCACAATGCTTGCTAAAAAAGCACCTTGCATTTTGGAAATTTGAAATATGTGTATAATTCTTATTATTGTTTACTATGGTTTTATAAATATTTGAAATTCCAGTTCTAATGATGTATCACCGATAAAAACCGATAGTATCTTTTGTATAGGTGTATCGGACAATATTAACTACAATGAATGTGATCATATCAAGCATCAATATTGATTTTTAATTCATTTTCTGATGGTGGAATCCAAGAATGTTTAACTTCTATATGAAGATTTTGAGGTTCAGCTGTACACCGAATCACCATGATCTGAATGGATTGAGTGATAAATATGACATTTTGGTTTTATTTTCGAAAAAATTTATAAAGAAACCAAGCAGTTATCATAACTGTTAAAATCGAAAGGTTTCTGCTTTATGTGTCTGAGTTAGCACAGTTGCGGAACCAACTTGCAAGCCAAGTAGTAATGTCAGTATGGTGATTTTGTATGTTGGCAACATCCGCATTCATAGCCAGCTGGATTGATCTCTGGTAATCACAATCAATAAGAAGATGTTGTAATGTTTCTTCCTTTTGAAGATATTTTGGAAAAATTGTTTCTATCTCATGATTATAATGATTTGGTTTAACTATAGTATGAACAATTTGATTAAGGCATTTCCATATGAATAGTTTGAACTTGTGAGGATCTTTTGTTTTCCATAGTTGTTTCTAGATGGGATTTGGGATTACTTGATTGCTTGTGTGTAAGATAGGATTCTGAAGTCAAGATTTATATGTGGATTTGACTAAGAATTTTCCTGTTCTGTTAGGTTCCCAGGTGAGCTTACCCTTTCCATGCTGAACTAAATAGGTTCTCAGGTGAGCTTACCCTTTCCATGCTGAACTAAATACATCTTTAGAATAAGATCAGTTATATGACTTGGAAATAAAATATGCACAAACGGGACATTCCAACGTCCATATTTTTGAAGGATAAGGTCAGAAACATGAACTATTCTAGTAGGATCAGGAAAAGAATCATTTGGAGTTGGAGGAGTATCAAGTCCTCTAACCCATTTATCATACTAGACTAGAAATTTTGTTCCACATCTTACATCCGACCTGTCAATTTTCTTAACATTCTCAAGACCCGTCTCTAATCCTTTCCAGATCCAAGATGAGTTATTTTTCTTTTCTTGAAGGTGCAAAAAGTCGTAATATGGAGAATACTTTGACTTCATAATTTTAGTCAAGATTTATCTTTCTTTGTACGCAATCTCCATGCCAACTTGGTGATTAGAGCATTACTATATTGGTCTAAGTTTCGAAATGATAATCCACCTTCATTTTTAGAGATACATGGAGAATTCCAAGCTATCATATTTAGACCCTTGTTACCCACCATTTTTTTTAATGTAATCTAGTTTATTAAATGTGTGTTTAGGAAGTCTGAAGTTACTCAGATAATGAGCAGGCGTTGAATTGAGTATTGATTTGACAGTTTTCCGGCATCTTGATTTAGTGTCTTAAATAACCAACCGTGTAGTTTATTCTCGAAAGAGTCCTGGATTGAACTAAAGGAATTGGTTTCAGACTTTCCTAGCAAAATAGGAAGTCCTAAGTATTTGTCTGAAGAACAAAGCTGTTTAACCCCGAACATGTTATGAATAGAAATTTTCTGGTCATGTTATAGATCACTTATATTGAAAGCTGAAGATTTCGAAAAGTTGATCATTTTTCCAGAGTGTTTGCTAAACTCTTGAAGGATGACCTTAACTTGGTTAATTCCTCATTGATCTGCTAGAAAAAAAAAAGAATAACGATTACTATTATGGATTAACTCTCAAATCTTTCACAAGCAATAAAATTAAGCCAATCACCCAACAGATGGAAGGAAGCTACATGTTGGATGATTTTAATAAACGTCGCATTTTGTTTCCCATGAGTCACCATTGATGCTTATTGAAGCTATCGGTTGGTCATGAACACGTATATCTAACATATATAAATTCTCTATAAGTGGTGATGAATTGATTCCAACCACATTAAAAACTTTATGTTTTTTTTCTTATCTATGTATCATTAGAACTCTTCTTCTTCTTCTTCTTCTTCTTCTTCCGTGTGTTGTTGGTTGAAACCTTACTTATGTAGTTAAAGGGATACATTGTATCCTGACATTATTCACATGCTTATTTTCGCTCGCTAATTGATTTTTTATACGAAATTGATAATTAACTCTACCCCTACTTATATATACTCTTAATAATATTTGTTGAATAATACAAAGGCCAATTTAGATTAGGTGTCATCATGGTGTTCCTGATTATGTTAGAGCACTGCTCGGTCGAACTCGCAACCGTTACTATATCAATCTTGTCGTCAAGTTTAGTTGCCAAAACTCTAAGTCTTGATTTATAATCTACTTATAGCTATGTCTCGGACTTAGCTAAAAAAATTATAGCTATGTCTCGGATTAGGATAGAATGTGCAGTTGAGCATTAGACTTCACGACGTTCATCGATTGAAGACGAAGAACTACTAGGGGAGCTTGTGGAACTTACTCAACAAAAGGTATGTGGATACTTGAACTAATCTATCACTCAGAAGTTTATTTCTATTCTATCTCCTATTGAGACAAAAGTCGTTTAGCTATAAAGACACTATATTATACACATTTGATATTTTGAGCTGGATTTAACTCGCTTACATATTTCTCGAAATATGTGTTGGTAAGTTTTCTCTTTAACCAAGTTCATCTTTATTCTTGACGAAAGTCAAAAGATGATGATGTGAAAATTTCCTGGTAACATCTTACATGATTTGTGTGAGACAGTCATTTGATGTAGACTCAGAATGTTTCGTATTGATCTATTGATCACTTGAAAATTGCTTTGAAGCTAATAGTTTGTGTGAGACAGCTATTCCCGTCTTCCAAGAATGTTTCAATGATTAAGATGGAGTTTAGAATGATTAACCATTGATTGAATATAGCAAAGTATGCGTACTTGTATGTTAAATGTTGTAAGTTATTCAAAGTCTGGGAACCATATTATGCATACCCGTATGTGTACTGGTTAGTTAGTTGAAAGTCTAGGAACTTAGTATGCATACCCGTATGCGTACCGGCATAAAGTTCAAGTCAGGGAATTCAATTGAGTTTGGAGGTATGCCTACCCGTTAACATACTGGCAAACCCAAACTACGTCCGGACACTTAGGTATGCGTACCTATTTGCATACTTGAGTGGGTTAAGTTCTAAAATCGGTTTGTTCATGAACTAATACATTTATATGTGAAGGAATGCAATCTTTTGCAAACCGTGGCTATAATGTTCATGAATTGATTAAAGTGAATCAAAATCGATTTTGCTTCAATTTTGTCTTGTATACTTCTATAAGAATATAAACAGTTGAACAACTCCATAACTAGTTTCATTTGAGTTATTTGAACTAGTTGTAATTAAGATGAACAAGGTTGATATGAAAGTGTTCATATGGGTAACTTCGGTTAACTATTGTTGATCCAACTATGTGCACACGTTTGGGTACGGTTACTCATACATAAACGAAGTCACATTTGATTTGTGTATAACAATCTAAGTTCGATCTAACAATTAAAAGATATTAGCTTGAATCTAATTAGGTTTTCATCTAACGGCGAATATTGAATGATTTGTTACCAAGGTAACATTGATTGCAAACCCTGATTTGAAGACTGTATAAGGGAGAACTCTAGCAACTGGGAAACCTAATCCCGACACCTCCTGTGTGATACTAGTTGTGACTAGAGTCGATTCTCCTTTAACCTAGGTTTTTCCTAAAACCATTACAGGTTAACGACTTAAAGACTTGATTGGGATTTTGAAACCAAACCTAACTATTTTCTCTGTAGTTGCGTGTTCTGACCTTACTTCGTTCTCTCATATTGAGTACTATCTTCTCTAAGATTTCCTCGATATTTAATCTCCGATAGGTAAGATAAAAAGTAGTCACAAACATCCTTGTCTCATCGTTTTTGATTCCACAATATCTAGTTTCGCTTCCATACGATTAAGAATATTGTGAGGTGATTGATAGTACTAGGATGTTCTTCGGTAATATAAGTCTGGTGTATGGTTCCTGTTCACCTTGATTTATCTAAAGACGGAACAAAACTCGTAGGTATTTCTGTGGGAAACAGATTTATCTATTCAATAGACTTTTCGGTGTGAGACATATTTGTGTATCAAGTCTTCGACTTTAGATCGTAGTAACTCTTAGTTGTGGATGAGATCAGCTAAGGGAATCAAGTGCGCAGAATCCTGCGTGGTTCTAGAGGCGTAAGGAACGTGACTGTACCTTAATCAGTGTGATATTGGTTACGACTCAACTATATTCCAATCCGAAGTTAATTGGTAGTAGGCTAGAGTATGTAGCGGCTTAATACAGTGTGGTGTTCAAATCTGGACTAGGTCCCGTTTTTTTTTTTGCATTTGCGGTTTCCTGGTTAACAAAATTTCTGGTGTCTGTGTTATTTATTTTCCGCATTATATTTTTATATAATTGAAATATCACAGGTAGTGCGTAGTTCAATCAATTGGTGAATCCAACCTTTGGTTGTTGATTGAAATTGACTGACACTTGGATATTGGTCTTTGGTCATCCAAGTTATTTATCATATTAATCCGGCTCACAGATTTCTATCTGTTCGATTGCAGATTGATTTGAGAAATTGAGATATAACTCTTGGATGTATTTTCCTTGATTGAGTATGACTGTCTAGTTGATTCTCTTGGAAATATATTGGAGTTAGTCCATACAGATTGCCTAAACGAAATATTGGATGTGGTTGTTAGACACGTTTAAGACCTCATAAGTATGTGTTTATAGCAACTTGACTCTATGGACAGAAGTGTTATCTCTATAAACGTACCACCAGTCTTCGATGGCTCGAATTACTCATGGTGGAAAATTGCTATGCGTTCTTTTCTACAAGCTCGTGATTTTGAAACATGGGTTCGTGCTGTTAATGGCTATGATCCTCCGGTTGTTACAGAAGGGGATATAACTTTTCCAAAGGATATTGGTGAGTATGTGCCTGATGAGATCCTTTCTGCAAAGAAAAATTCTGACGGCCTAAATGTCATCATACATGCCATTACCCCAGATCTTCAGCACCATGTGACTACATGCACTAAGACTAAAGAAGCCTGGGATATCTTAGAAACGGTATTCGGAGGAAATTCCTCTGAGAAAGAAGCTAGGCTTCAAAATCTATGTTCTGATTGGGTAAATCTTCGTATAGCTGATGAAGATTCATTTGATGAGTTTAATCACAAAGTGTGTGAAATTGTTAATGCATCTTTTGTATTGGGTAAGACTATTCCTGAAAAGGAGATTCTGATGAAAATTCTCAGATCGCTACCTGCCAAATACGATTCTAAGAAGCATGCCATCGTTGAAGAAAATAACCTTGAAACACTTTCCAGAAACTCACTTATTGGAAAGTTGAGAGTTCTTGATCATGATCAGAACACAGTCAGAACATCCTCCTTCAATGGTGTGACCAACTCAAGTAGTCCCTCTTTCTTGTCTTGGGTTGATGAATGTTGTTCAAATCATATTGATCCTGACAGGTCATTGATTTTACAAAAGTTCAAGGAAATTGTGAGAAGAAGCAAAATATCTAAGGGACATCCTCCTCTCCCTAATGCTTCAGATGATTCAATACAAAGAAAATCAATTCAGTTGGTCAATTCGCATACCTCCAAAGTTTGCACAGAAATTTCAGTCTTCACAACAGAAACTTCTTTTAACTCAAATTCTGATTCATAATGCGAGTCTGACACTGAGATTTTTAAGTTCTTGGATAAAAATGAAGAAATTCACCAAGAAAAACTTCAGCTAAAAATGAGTTTGAAGAAACTTGAATCATCACTTCAGGCGAAAAATCTTGAGATTGAATGTCTTAATGATGAATTCACCAGATCCCTATCCTTTAAAGAAAAAAATATTAATATTCTTAAGTGTGACTTGCAAAGGTTATCTGGAAGTTCTGACAAGATTTCAACAATGTTATTCAGTCAGAAGTCTTTTGGAAACACAAATGGTTTAGGGTTCAAAAGCAAGACTGTGAGCACAAATAATTCCTTTATTCCGACCGGTTCTGGAACTACGGATATTAAAAGTTGTGATAAACATGAGTTGATTCTGCAAAACGAAAATTCATCTCTGAAGTGTATGTTTTGTGGAAGTATAAGTCATGTTCAAAGTAAGTGTTGAATTTCAAGAGGAACAACAAACGAATTGCCAAACTTTAGAATGACATGCAAAGGATGAATCTAGTTATGGGTAATCAACAGGTATCTACTGAAATCAAGAAGAAGTCTAAGAGAACCAGAGTCAGACGAGGTAAGAAAGCTATTTATGTAACAAACCTTGATAAGTCACCATGTCACACAAGATGTGAGAATTATTCTCACTCCATCACTATTTAACTATAGTGATGATTGCATCCTCATTATTAACTTGAGATATGATGATTGCATCAAGGTTTCTCAAGTCTTGTATAGTTGTTAATTTCTTATCCTTGGCAATTTAAGATTTCTTTTAAGTTAATATTTACAATTGAATAATTTCTTATCAAAAATAGATAATGGATCGTGAACCATGAAGACTTTGTCAAAGTTTTTGTTTAGGGTTTAATTATCCAGTATGCTATTTATATTCATTTGTGATCAAAATTCCCTTCACTCTCTTCTCTTTGAAAGATACAGTTTCATGGCTCATGTAACTAGAGGAACCACAAAAAGGGATGCATTCGAAGCAGTTAATGTGTATCTTTGTGAAGGGATCCAATCCTCAAGAAAGAAAAAAGAGATATTGGTCGGTTGTCAGCCGACGTAAAAATAATTTAAGTTCTTTAACTTCACAATTATAAATAATAGTATAATAACAAGAACAGATTCGTTCCACAAGGGGATACGGGTTGTTATTCGTAATTGAAAACTTAAGTAACCTGGGGGGATTTTTGATTTAGGTCAAAAATAATTAAACTAATAATAGTAGCAAAGAATGAATAAAGAGAATCAATAAGTTGAGAATACTGGTTAAAGGTTCATCCTCAATCATAATACATGCACTTCGACTAATAACTAGTGTTGTCACTCAATCATTCATTATCAAGAGTCCTAAAGTACCCCATAGAGAGCATACTCCGGTAAATTCCTTATATCATCACATACCATAACGATGAATATGTGAATACTACTCAGCAAATAACCTAATGCAATGTGCTAATAGGTTTAATTCTCCAAGAGCCTTAAGTTCTACGAATTAGACTAATCCATGCAATAGAAATACTACGAGTAAACTATTTAACATAGGTCAAGCTTCTACTTGCAATCACACAAAGGTTTTGAATACAATTGGTAATCATAATATGCTACTTATGACAAGGTTTATCAATAATTATGTATCTCAAAACCCTAATCTATCTATATATATGCATTCATGGTCATTTAGTAGTGTTCCTAAACAAATAATCGTACAATCATACACGATAATAAATCGTAGAACAAGACAACAATAATTTGATTGAGATAACAAAACTAATATATTAATTTAGTAGCATGTTTATGATATCCAACTACATCCTTAACCAATATGAGGTGATTAGCTACTTATGGATTTCTCAAAACCCATGAAAAATAATACGAAGAAAAAGAAAGCAAACCCTAGGTTCAATCGTGATGATCAAATCCAAAATCGCCAATCCATAACTCTTGTTCTTCTCTTCCAAAGTATGATAAAAGATCCTTCTCAAAATCTCTCTTTAATAGGGTTCCAAGTATAGAAGCGCTCCAAAGCTCACATCAATGGTCTGTCCATGAGAAAGAATGTAAAATCCTCAAATGAGCTCGCAAAAAATCCATCCCAATTAATCGTTGGCCTGTCAGTTTTGGAGGATTGACAACTTAGTCTTCATTGGCTCCACTGTCAGTTGCACGGAACTGACCTCCTGAAATTTTCCCAGACCACTTTTCTTTTCACCTGAGTTTAGATACGGTTGGGACAACCCCACCGGAAGTTCAACCGTGATTACGTAAGGTTGGAAAGTATCACCGTAAGTGTCCCTGAGAATCACTACAGTTTGGTTTTACCACCGTATGCTTCCCTGAAGTTTTCAATTTCTTTTCCTTCTCGGTTTCTTATTTCTTAGCAACTTCTTCTTCCCTCATTGTAATCTCGTTGTCATCACTGATTCATCTCGAACTTTATCAACCCATTGCCAATTGTTGAGCATCTCTGCCATCAGACTCAAACCACCTCCATCGTTCTCAGCAAGCCAAGACTCAACTCCATCGACGGTTCTATCACAACAAATACTCATTTCCAATCGACTGCACCAAAAATAGCCAACTCCTGTACAAACTCGGCAAACCACAAACTACAACAACCATCATCTTCATTAATCATCCACGACCCCTCTCTGTATTGCTGCCATCATACTCCTTCGAATATCATCACCAGCCAACCAACACAGTTCAATTCCATCACTGCCATTCTGTAGAAAATCTGATAACAAAGACTTAAAAGAACACAGAAGTAAACTCAAACAAATACTTCTCTTAATTGATGTGTTTAAGACTCACGACTTAACAACCTATTTATATGTTTACAAACTTGACTCTCAAGTAATAAACACTTTCCTAACATAATCATACTCTAACAAAGACTTTTCTAGAAAATACTCACGTAAACAAACTCTAAAACCAGTAATACTTGCAACCCAAGTAAACTTCTAAATACCGTACCATGCATCAACAACTCTTGTTGATACATTTACTTCATATCAGTTGTACCAGTTGATCCAACCATACTCTGTCAACTTTCATAGTTGATCCACACTACTATATCAACAACTCTTGTTGATCCCTTCTGTCTTCTTCATAGTATCTTGGTTTATTCTTCAACATTCTCTGTTAAACCAAGATACTCTTTGCTAACATCTCCAACTTTCCACGCAAGTAAATGAAAGTGTTAGACTTCAAAGACTTGGTGAAAATATCTGTCACTTGTTCTTCACTTTCAACAAACTCCACAGCTATCTCCTTGTTACTGACAAGTTCTTTAATGTAATGATACTTAATATCAATGTGTTTACTTCTCCCATGAAGTACATGATTCTTAGTTAGTGAAATTGTTGACTTATTATCACAAACTATTGTTGTTGGTGTTGTTTGTTCTTGAAATAATGATTTCAGCATCATTATTAACCATACAACCTGTGTAGCACAATTACTAACAGGTATATACTTAGCTTCTGTTGTAGATAATGCAACAACTTGTTGCTTCTTAGATGACCAAGATAAAAAACCAGTTCCAACTAAAAACCATAACCTGATGTACTTTTTCTACCTTCTGTATCTCCAGCCCAATCACTATTAGTGAAACCAACCAACTTTGGATCTTCTGAGACAGTATAAAAGATTCCCATGCTTGTTGTTCCTTTTACATACTTCAGAATACGTTTTGCAGCTTGTAAATGTGATTGTCTAGGAGATTCCATAAACCTACTAACCAACCCAACTGCATACATGATATCAGATTTTGTAGCAGTCAAATATATTAAACATCCAACAAGACCTTTAAAATCTGTTGAGTTCACAAGCTATACTGGTCCATCTTTTGTCAACTTCAGTCTCTCTTATACTGGTGTTAAAATTGGATTATAATTATCCATCTTGAAACGCTTCAAATTCCTTCAGCATACCTTTGTTGATTAATAAAAATTCCTCTTTCAGTTTGTTGTACTTCAATACCAAGAAAATATGACATCAAACCAAGATCTGTCATCTCAAACTCCATCACCATATCCTCCATGAATTTTTTGATCATCTCAGAACTATTTCCAGTAAATATAAGATCATCCACATACAAACATGCTATAATATGATTGCCAAGAGTATCAGCTTTCAAATATAGAGTATGCTCATGTGGGCATCTTGTAAAAACTTTCTTGAGAAAATAAGAATCTATTCTTGTATACCAAGCTCTTTGTGGTTGTTTCAAACCATACAAAGCTTTGTTTAGCTTGTATACTTCATTCTCCTTTCCCTCCATAATGTAGCCAGCTGGTTGCTCTACATAAACTTCTTTTTCCAAAACTCCATTCAAAAATGCTAACTTCACATCCATCTGAAATATCTTCAAATGCTTTTGTGCAGCTAAAGCAATGATCATTCTTACTGTATCAAGTCTTGCAACTGGTGCAAATACTTCTGAATAATCAACTCCTTGTCTCTGTCTATAACCCTTAGCAACTAGCCTTGCTTTCAGTCTTTCTATTTCGTCATTTGACTTGTATTTTGTTTTGTAAACCCACTTAACACCAATAGGATTCTTACCTGATGGAAGTGTTGTTAGTTCCCAAATATTATCATTCTCAATTGACTCCAATTCTTCATTCATGGCTTGAATCCAACCTTGTTCTTTGGAAGCTTCTTCATAAGCTACAAGATCACAATCTCCAAATAGTGCAAAATTCACTACTTCATCATCAGTATCTTCATCATCTCTTGATATAACATAATCATTCAACCTAGCAGGTATGATATATTTTCTTCTTGGTTTTGTATTTTCTTGTTGTGTTATTGCTTCAGTTCTTGCTTCTTCATGTTTTTCTTCAACATTGTCTTGAGATTGTACTTCTTCTTCAACCACAATTGGAACTGTTCTGAAAGCAGTAAATGGATCAACATTCCTTGTTGATCCAATATTATGTGGATCAACATCCCTTGTTGATCCGTTTCTATGAGGATCAACATTGGTTGTTGATCCATTATTCCAATTCCATTATGAATCTTCATCAAATATCACATCTCTACTTATAACTATCTTTCTAGTTTCTGGGTTATATAGCTTGTATCCTTTAGTCACTGAAATGTAAACAACAAAAATAAATTTTCACTCTTATCATCTAGCTTCTTTCTCAATTCTTTTGGCACATGTGCATATGAAATGCACCCAAAAATTCTCAGATGTCTTACACTTGATCTTACTCCTCTCCATGCTTCTTCTGGTGTCTTGTTATTCAAACTATTTGTAGGACATCTGTTAAGTAGATACACTGCTCTATCAACTGCATAACCCCAGAAATTCTTTGGTAAATCTTTTGTTCTTCTTATAGTTCTTGCCATCTCCATTATGGTTCTGTTCTTTCTTTCACCTACACCATTCTGTTGAGGTGTATATCTTGCTGTTAGTTGATGTATAATACCATGTTCTTCCATGAAACTATCAAAAACAGTATATTATGTTCCTCTATCAGTTCTTAATATCTTGATGTTTTTACCAATTTGTTTCTCAGCATATGCTTTGAAACTTCTAAAAGCATGAAAAGCATCACTCTTTTTTTTAAGCAAATATACCCATGCTTTCCTACTAAAGTCATCAATGAAAGTTATGAAATAGTTATTACCTCCATGTGATGTAACTTCTATAGGACCACATAAATCACTATGAATGATCTCCAACTGTTGTTCAGCTCTTCTTGCTTTGTTAACTGGAAATGAATCTCTATGTTGTTTGCCAAAGATACAATTCTCACATCTTGATTCTGGAATTTGAATGAAAGATAATCTTGACACCATCTCCTTCTTTGCTAAAATTTGCAAACTGTTAAAGTTCCTATGTCCCATTATCTTGTGCCATAACCAAGTATCATTATGATCATTGCTACTGTAACATCTTTCCTTTTGATGTTGAATGTTCAAAGGAAATATTCTGTTGTTAGTCATCTCCACCCTTGCTATCAATCTTCTTCTTCTATCTCTGATGAAGCATAAACCATTGTAAATATTCATAGAATATCTTCTTTCAGACAATTGACCCATACTTAGCAAGTTTTGATGTAAACCTGGAACATAAAATACATCCATGATGTATGCTTTAGAACCATTCTTGAGAACAGTTCATATTCTTCTTTTTCCCATAATTGGAATAATTTAACTATTTCCAAACTTAACTGTGGATCTTACAGACCCATCCAAGCTTTCAAACAAATCTTTTCTGCCACACATATGATTGCTGCAACCTGTATCCAAGTACCACTTAAGTTGAGGTTGTTCTTCTGCTGTATGACATGCTAGTAACATGTTTTCAGTCTTCTGCTCGTCCGTTTCTTCTTCTTCTTGACTTTCAACAATATTAGCTTTGAAATTTTCTTTATAGTTATTAGCAATTGTCTTTCTTGGTTTTGAACACTCAGTAGCAATGTGTCCAAAATCTCCACAATTATAACATTGTATCTTTGATCTATCAAATGGCTTCCTATAACTCCCATTATTTGATCTTCCTCCATTATTGTATCCTCCTTGAGAACCTCCAGTATTAGATTTTCCTTGATTGCTTCTCCAACTGACTTGACTTTGAAGTGCCTCTTCAACTTGTTTTGCAGCAGCTGTTTTTTCTAACTCTTAAGTCAAAAAGTTAAAAGTCAGTTTGGATATGCACTTGGAGAACGACTTTTATAAGTTCAAAAGTGTGTTTCATATTCTTTTAGATTAATTTTTCAATACTCCAAACATGCACAATAACAATATGAAACCATGTTCTTGTTGTTTTAAATGATTGTATCGTTTTGGATTTTTGGAATCAAATGGTTTTTATTTACTCCGGAGCTAAAATTTATCCCAAATTCCCAGGGTAATAACCTTCTGTCTTCTGATTTTCAAATTTATGTCAAATCTTCATAGTTATATATTATATCATAACTACCAAATAATTTTCTTTTGTTGTTGTGGTCCAAGCACTCACTTTAACTTGCTTATATAAGCATGTTGTGATAGATTTATTTTTAAAAAAATTCTTTTCGTTCCATCTCTGTTTACACTCATCTCTTCTCTTAAAGTTTGGGGTATTTGCTTAATCAATTTTCTATGTTGGTAACGATTTTTTTTCCAGGATTTATCCTAAGAGAATATCATATGGTAATTGAACTATTCACTCTATCGTTTGGATATGTGTTGGGAAATAAGTACCTTGCTTTGTCTTTGTCGGTGTAAATATGCTGCCAAAGAAAAACTAAAAAATCAGTACCTAGTAATAAGATAATATAAAAGAAGTTACCGGTTGGAAGAAGATGTATTTATCCAAAGGTCAGATATTGATATTGATCCAGAGCGTTCTTTCAATCTTACCGGTTTACTATTTAGTTACGTTTCAAATGCCTGCTACTTTTGTTAAGGAGATCGAATTATTCGTAATTTTCTTTGGGGCTCTAGTACTTCTACTAGGAAGACAAGTTGGATTTCTTGGTCTAGAGTTTCTCTTTCAAAATGCAATGGTGGAATAGGTATCAAGAAACTGAAATTAGTTAATAAAGCTTTACACGCTAAATGGGTATGGTGATATGGGTCCAAGAGATATACTTTGGAGAAGGATAATAAATGAGAAATTTGGTGGTGAGTATGATACTTTATTTCCTCATTTGACTAATACTTTTATTTGTCCCATCTAGTGGAAAGGAATTTTGAATTTTAGGGACTTCGTGAAATCGGGTTCTATTCTGATAATAGGCAATGAAGCGAATATCCATTTTTGGGATGATGAGTGGGATGAAGCGAAGTCATTGAAATCTTCTTTCCTGGACTTATTTCAACTTTCAAGAAGAGCAACTGCTAATGAAATGATTTCTCCGGAGGGTGCTTGGAAATTCGATTTCTCTAGACATTTGAATGATCAGGAGTTGCTTGAGGTGGAGAATCTTCTGCAGATAATTGGCGATCCTACTGTGACAGAAAATGAAGATTCAAGGAAGTGGAGATATGGTGATAAGTTTTCTGTGGCTAGTGCTTACTCGGCGCTTAAGAAAGGAGGGTTTTTAATTTTTCCTGATAGGCAGCTTCGGAACTCAAAAGTACCTTTGAAGGTATCATTTTTAGTTTGCACCTTATGTTACGTGGAGCTCCGACCCTCGATAAGCTTTTTGCTGCCGGATTGACTCAAAACACCAACTGTCTATTATGTGGTCAGATGGTGGAGACGAATGAGCATTTGTTCATCCATTGCACTTACACATTTGGGGTATGGACTTTTTTTAAACAGTTTTGGTATCAGCTGGGTTCTTTCTGATAATGTTAGGACTAATGTTTGGTAATATGGTGATAAAAAGGCAAAGAACTCCAAAAACATGATTATGAAGATATGGAGTTTATCACCCTTTGCAATTTGGTGGTGCATTTGGAACGAACGCAATGCGAGGCTTTATAATAGTCTTGTAAAAGATTTGACTTAAGTGATAGCGGACATTAAATGTTTATTGTTCAATTGGGGTTTGTCCTTTGAATTGTTTTCAGGTTTTATATTGTCCAATCTTCTTTGTAATTGGGATGTAGTAGTTCACTCATCCGTGTAACTCTTGTGTTTTTGTTTTCACTATTTTGGTGACTCAAAACTTTTCAATTTAATTTTGTCCTTTTGCTGTCAAAAAAAGAAGAAGATAATATAAAATTAGACTATATTATGTTCAAGATTCAACTTTCAAAGACAAAGCCATGGAGATTTCCATTAGTTCATGGAGTGATTCAAGGGGTTACTGGAATATGAACCATGTTTGTATAGGTTCAGAAAAATTTGTACCGTGTTTTCTCATTTATTTACTTATTTTTTCTTCCGTTTCTTCTCCCTTCTCGAGGTCAGGTCTAGTACCCATCTTGTTATTTTTTACTTCTTTTTATAATTAAAATATCCTTCGAGGAAAAAATCACCGAGGGATATGAACTAGAATCAAGTTTTGAGCGCCAATATCATTTGCATCCCTAATTAAAGTTTACTTTTGACACCAAATCATTTGGTGCTTCAACTTTAAGCTATTATATTTAATTTTAGATGCTAAAATCTAACGATTATGCTATTTATGCTCAATCATTGAACACTTTTATTATTGATCTTCAAATTTTCCTTTGAATTTTAAAATCTAACAACTCCATTTTTCGGCTCTAAACTATTAGACATTTTCGTGATTCAGTCTTGAATTACCATAAAAGTCAGTCCTTCGGTTAGGCTAATGTGGCCTACTAGAATCCTGAATTATTCTCTTTTTGACGATAAAGAGCAAAATATATTAAAAGGTTTTATATCACTAAAACAATGACAAAAAAACCAGAAAAGAATTATATGGATGTATACATAACAACATCCCATTTATAAATAATTGTACAGTATATAAAAAGAAATCAACAAAAATATCCGTATGAAAAGTCCAATTGTATAACTATGACTTAACCTCCATTATGCAAAGTTCAATTGTAAAGTCTAATTGTATAACTATGATTTAACCTCCATTATGCAAAGTTCAATTGTAAAGTCTAATTGTATGACTATGACTTAACCTCCATTATGCAAAGTTCAATTGTATAACAATTGAATCCTGAATATGAATTAACATAAGAGTCAGTATTATGTTTTTTTCCATGTAAGATCTATTGTATTTAATGAACACGCGATTGGGGATATTGAAACTAATTGGGGGATAGAGTAAAAGGACAAAAACGGGATCCAAATATCAAATCAGGGTCATCCCTTAACTAAGTATTTTACCTAATACCCAATCTACTTCTCATTAATCAGGTTTAGTGATTAATTATAATTAGGAAAAATCTTAAGTATATTTATTTGTATTTGGGTGAGTGAGGTGAGAGTAGAAGGAGGGAAAAAGTATTTGAGAGGGACCTTTTTTTTGGTGAAAATTGAGGATGATTGTGAAGAGATAATTGCTGCTAAGAGGTTGAAAATTTGATTTTTTTTTCTTCGAATCCACCATTTTTGCTGCTGAAAAAGCTCGGCGCCGGCATGGACGTGGTATGAATACAATGCCGGAAGCAGCCACATCGGCATGGTATTCATACCACGTCCATGTCGGCACCGAGCTTATCCCCCATTTTGAAATTCAAGCCAGTATAGTATTCAACCCAAAAACTATTCCGGTACAAAGGTTGTTGATTTCAAAACCTATTCCGTTTTGAATTTTTTTTCTGGTTTTAATCAGTCCACTGCCGGCACAGTTAGTTTTCGAGCATGTCGGCACCGTTTTCCGGCATAGTATGTTGCTTAAATTTCTTTGCCGGCACATGATGTAAAGTATACCAGCATTGATATTTCTATCGAGCATGCCGGCATTTAGTTACGGCATTGAATGTTAGTTACCAAGCATGCCGGCGCCATTTTCCGGCATAATATGTTGTCAATTCCAGCATGATCTTCTTCACTTCCGGCGATTCTTCACTTCCGGCGATGTAGAAAAACATCAGATCCATTTTTGAAGATCAAGATAGCTCAAATTTAATATCTCGATGTATTATTTATTCAATTTTATTATTATTATTGTTTTTTTTTCTGCGACATCACTTATTCACTGGGGTTTCAATCTAGTAGAAAAAAGCATTAGAAATCCCTTCTTTTGGGTGAAGTCTCAACTCTTGACCAAGGTTTACATTCTTGTAATTTAACACTGACAAACAGCTATTAGTAATTCATAGTTGTTTAGCATCATCTGTCAAGGCTTGTTTCTACTTGGCGAAAATTTTGACCTTCATGCCTGCACCGCAATGTCCTGGAATGCCACAGATGAAGTAGTTGTCTCCTTTTCCCAGTGAATACATATCATTTCCTGTCCACATTGCGTTCATTGATTCCATCTCAGTAGCCTCACAACTACTATATCCAGACTCGCTTACGCGAACAGTGTTGTGCGCCCCTTCGGGGTACTTGAAACCTGCAAATCGCCAATCATACACAAGAAAAAGTTAGCCTTTGAAGTATAATTATCGCGGATTGGAAAAATCTTGAGACATTGAAAGGAGAGGATAGTGAAAAGAGTTTATATATAGTTGTTCCATTACCAACTACATCTCCTGCAACGAAGGTTCTACTAGAAGCCCAAGAATCATATGAATAAAATCCCCATGAACCAGAGTCACCCACAATGTGGAACTTCTTGGCCGCATCGGTAATGGAGATCGATGACAACCCAACAAGGACGAGGCTGATCAGCAAGAACTTGCATGCAGATGGTGTTCTCAAGGCGCCCATAACGGTCTATGTCTATTATGATACGTATTTTGGATGGATGGATGCTAAATGTATATGAGACGTTCATGAAAGAGACTGTATTTATAGGAGATTTTTGACTAGTCCAGTCTAAGTTGACCAATTTCTTTCTCGTTAACTGTTTTCATCATTAATTAACATTGATGATTAAACTAATGCAATCGGTAGCTCGTATACTGTACTAAGGAACACGTATAAGTTATCGGTATTTGGTATTGTACTCATTCTGAGCCGTTTGCCGTGCGCTTCGTACAGTTGAGAGTTGACAGAGGTATGCTATCTCATGGTCACGTTATTTGGGGAATCTACGTACCGTTGAATTGCAATTTCATTTTCTTTCGCGCGTAGACAAGGCTCAACCGCTCAAGTATCGATAACAATGGTTATTATTATTCATTAACTCTAAAATCTTTCGTACAGTAATTGCTAACACCTAGATGATCTTTCTTTCTTTTGGTTTCGATGTATACCCTTGGCCTTAACTACCCTTTTCAATGCAATCTTGTACTGTCCGGTCAAAAACAAGAAGTAGAGCCTTTCACGAGGGACCGAATTAATGAGGAAGAAACTTCAAGATATCGAACCTAATGGTTTTATTAATTTCCTTGACAGGTGGCCATGTTAGATAAGAGTCACACGGTACCGTGGAATTGATGTTTGCTTGCACTGTAACTATCAGAATAGCCTTCCAACCTACATAATGTCCTTGTGCGAGCGAGATGCTTGTTGCTGAGATTAAAAAGAAGATTATACGAATAACAGTCGGTCTAACTGGAAGGAGGTCCTTTTTCTATGGGTTAATATGTGCGTTGCTTTGTCTCTTCTCAAAATTAAATTTATTTTTCAATTGAATCATACTCGATTGTTTCTCCTCTTTAGCCAGATTGGGGTATACGTATTTTGTTCCCAAACATAATAGTAGGTTAAGGGGTGTCCAATATGTCATGTTACCTAGTTACGCTTTCCCTAATAATAACCAAAACGACTCCTTTTTTGGTTTTAGATTTAAACCTTATTCTATACTTTCTCCTTCATCATCAATTTAATGATCAACTCCTTTCTCCTTTCCTATATTTCATCATTTTCAAATGTAAAAAAATTCGTCGTTTAGATTTTTTTAATTGTAATTCTTTCAAATTCTATTTAATAATTTGTTTTGTTGTTTAAATGGCATATTAGGTCGGAAAAATTGAAATTGTTGAATTGCAGTTACACGGTCGTCATGGTATCTATTCGTCGAGCATGACGACTTTTCATATTTGTTTTTAGTCGTCAAGATTGTAGGATAAATAGAGTGACGACTTCTCAAAGAGTTTTGTTTCTGAAAGTACCATTTTACAGGGTCGTCATGGTCTTCATTTCTAAACCTTGATGACTAATAACTCCCAGAAAACAAGCTTTCATGTCTCCAATTTTATTGTTAATCGTCATGGGTTTGTAGAAATAAGATGACGACTAATAGACAGTCGTCAGTGTGTTGCATTTTCGACCATGACGACTACTGTGTAGCCAGCAGGTTCAAAAATAACTAACATGCCGACTAATTAGGGGTGTAACTTCGGGCAGGCCAGGCCGCCCCGCCCAAAAACTAAGACAGGTCGGGCAGGCCAGGCTTAATATTTGTGAGCCCGTAAACAACTTCAGGCAGGGCAGGCCGGGTAAAAGTAGATAATTTGCTACCCAAAGACCGCCCAAAGCCCGCTTTTTATACGGGCAGGCCAGATCGGGCCGGACAGGCCACTATTTTGAATTTTTTTCTTTTATTTTAAGTTTAAATTTTCAAATGAATGGTATTAAATGTATTTATTTTTAATACAATATCCTTTCCTTTCTAACATTGCATACCGTAAGTGATAGTATTATTTTATATTTAAATTACAATGACAAACTTTTAATTTTAGCCTATAATAAATAATTAATTAGAGTACAATAAACTTTCTCCTTTCCTATATTTCATCATTTTCAAATGTAAAAAAATTCGTCGTTTAGATTTTTTTTATTGTAATTCTTTCAAATTCTATTTAATACTTTGTTTTGTTGTTTAAATGGCATATTAGGTCGGAAAAATTGAAATTGTTGAATTGCAGTTACACGGTCGTCATGGTATCTATTCGTCGAGCATGACGACTTTTCATATTTGTTTTTAGTCGTCAAGATTGTAGGATAAATAGAGTGACGACTTTTCAAAGAGTTTTGTTTCTGAAAGTACCATTTTACAGGGTCGTCATGGTCTTCATTTCTAAACCTTGATGACTAATAACTCCCAGAAAACAAGTTTTCATGTCTCCAATTTTATTGTTAATCGTCATGGTTTTGTAGAAATAAGATGACGACTAATAGACAATCGTCAGTGTGTTGCATTTTCGACCATGACGACTACTGTGTAGCCAGCAGGTTCAAAAATAACTAACATGCCGACTAATTAGGGGTGTAAATTCGGGCAGGCCAGGCCGCCCGGCCCAAAAACTAAGACAGGCCGGGCAGGCCAGGCTTAACATTTGTGAGCCCGTAAACAAATTCAGGCCGGGCAAGCCGGGTAAAAGTAGATAATTTGCTACCCAAAGACCGCTTTTTATACGGGCATGCCAGATCGGGCCGGACAGGCCACTATTTTGAATTTTTTTTCTTTTATTTTAAGTTTAAATTTTCAAATGAATGGTATTAAATGTATTTATTTTTAATACAATATCATTTCCTTTCTAACATTGCATACCGTAAGTGATAGTATTATTTTATATTTAAATTACAATGACAAACTTTTAATTTTAGCCTATAATAAATAATTAATTAGAGTACAGTAAACTTTATAATAAGAAAATTTATTACCATTAATGTTTTTAAAAGGCTAATTATAAGTAAAAGCAACTATATATTTTATTTTTCTTGACACAAAATTGACAATTATAAAATGGTAACTTTTAAGTCTTTTTAAGAGGATATTAAATGATTAATGGCACATAGAAGGCTTTCAGACCGGGCACTAGGCCGGGTATCAGGCCGGGCATCATAATTAATTGCAAAGTCCGAGACCGCCCAATAAATTAATCCAGGCCAGGTGGGGTGGCCCATGACGGGTCATAACAGGCTTTGAGCTACTTCGGGTACAGGCGGGGTCAAGCGGGTACAGGCAGGCCGAGTATTTTCGGGTATTATTTACACCCCTACGACTAATCAAGCATTTACAACATCTTTCATGTATGTCAAAAATCATATAATCGGCATTATGATTTATTATTAGCATGTCGGCTACTGGTGGTCGTTATCTTCCAGTATTATCGACCTTGTCGACTTTTCATACTTTCAGTTCTGAAAAGTGTGAATTTCTTCTGTAATTTTGAGTATGAAATCACTCAGCGCTATCCCATTTTAAGAAGTGTTTGGGTAATGTGGTTTTATTTCCATTACAAACAAAATTCTCAACAAAAAAAAAAATCAAAAATTTTCCCACATAATCCATGAGTTCAATCTAAATAAAACATAATTTCAGAATTTTAATCAACTAACTCGATTAATTAATCTAAACAGATTTATTAATGTTAATTGAGCCGACCGACCGGAGGGCTTGAGTCCCTTTTATGACCAATTTTTTGTAAATTGAAACCTGACAAAAATGTTCAATTTGATAAAAGGATTGAATTTGGTGAGGCTTTTTTTTGGTGAAGTCTTTTCACATAATTCCTTATGTATCCTAGTTTTTCTTATGTATTTATTCTTTTACGGGTATAATTGGAAAGTAAAATTTAATATAACATATCTAAAAATCCGTGCGTTGGAATTTTACAAAATTTATCTCGTTGGAAAGGTTTTAAAAAAGTCTACGCAATGAGAACAAACAACAATATCAAATTTTGAGTGTTTACGAAAAATTGGGATGTGTTTATCATTTTAGGCACAATTTTAGAAAATTAAATGTATATCGATTATGCAAACCATCACAAAGGATACATAATACTTTATGTATCCATATCTTGGTTTACACATCAACTAATTTTCTGTTGCAACTAATAAAATGTATGTACATGCTTTAAAAAAACAAAAAATTATGTATGTACCTCCTTTGTTTCAAGAAAAGTGATACTTTCACTTTATACACAATTTTTGAAAATTGAATACATAATCATTATGCAAAGGATGCATAACACATCATGCAACCTTATTTTGGCTTATGGATCGACTAATTTTCCGTTTCAGGAAAAGTGATACTTTCACATTCTGTTTAAGTAAAAGTGATACTTTCACTTCGTTTCAGCAAAAGTGATACTTGTGCTCCGTTTCTGAAACGGGGCGAAAGTATCACTTTTTCTTAAACGGGGCGAAAGTACCATTTTTTTCTGAAACCGAGCGAAAGTATCACTTTTTTCTGAAACAGGGCGAAAATATCATTTTTTTTTCTGAAACGGGGAGAAAGTAGTCGCAGACGTACCCCATCTTCAGATTCTTCTTCGGTCGGCCCTCCCACCATGGCAGCGGTTGTACTAGTTAAGCAAGAGTAGATTAGACATTTTTGAAAATATGTGGCTAAGGGGTTTTGGGTTTACTTCCCAATGACCATATTTTATCTTATTGGGTACTAGGTCTCAACACATGCCGTTACGGCACGGGCAAGGATATGTTTTTCAAATGTATCCATCGATTCATAAATGTTGTAATTATCTGAGAAGAATCGAACCGATCGATCCATGTCTAAATTTTTTGAGGAGTTGGTTAATAAACGTGTCCTTATCCTCGAACCTTTTAATATTGTGTATGTAAGTCATACAACCCATTGGGACAAACATAGTTAATCGTTAGAGAAAATCCTATGGAAGTAGAACGTTACTTCATTCACTACTTCAAAAAAATATCATCGAAGGTCATTCACCAAACTTGTAACAAAACTAAAAACACTTAAAATTACTTTAAAATAATCTTGCAAAATCTGTTAGCATTAGAATTTAATTTTTCTTTTTGATATAAATTGTTGGGTTCCCAATTTACGTAGATTTGTGTTCATTCATTTTTCTAAAATTTATAATAATATTTAATTCTTGATCCATTTCTTTTCTTGTCTCTTTACCTATTATCATGAACTAATTCTCAAGCATGCATAATTACACAAAGTTCGGGAGAAATGACAAAAAACAGAAATCATGACAAAAAAGGGGAATAAAGAGATGTGAGAAACTGAATCGATTACAATTAATTCACGCGTAGCCTTGCATAATCTCATGAAGTAGGGGAGAAATAATGACAGAAACATAAACCATGACAAAAAAGGGAATAAAGTGAGATGTGAGAAACTGAACCGATTACGATTAATTCGCGTGTAGCCTTGTGTTTGGTCAATTTTTTATAGGTTTCATTTTTCTTTCTGCCCCTTACCCGACAAATCTTAAAATCACAATATCTTTTTTTTTTTTTTGAAAAAATCTGGCCTTTAAAAATTGTTTTAATTTTAAAAAATAATAAAAAGTAATTTGAAAACTAAAATCAAATTAAAACAAAACAAAGAAAAATAAATCAAGGGTGGCTAAATAATTTATCTATCTTAGGACACTTTTCTCACCCTACTACCACTACTTCTTCCACCACCACATTATCGTCACCACTCCACTAGTCTCACCAATACCCACCGCCATTATTCCCACCGCCGATCCACCACCACCACCTACAATCACAACCACCATTAGTGCTTAATTTACCTATCTTAAGACCCATTTTCTCACCCTACTACCACTACTTCTTCCATCATCACATTATCGTCACCACTCCACCAGTCTCACCAATACCCACCACTGCCCACCATCATAATCACCATTAATGCTTACTAATATTATTAAATAAATTTATTATGTATCAACAAAAATATATTCATTTGATTAATTAAAAAAAAATTATTGTGAAATATCAATTGAACATTTATTATCAAATTTTAATTAAACGTGATCATTTATAGCGGTACATTTATGTTCTGTAAGTATAAATTTAATCGTTCTTTATCTAGCCTAACTTGTCCGAACTTTGTTTTGTATTCTGGATATGTAATTAATTTTATTGTAATACCAAAAACCGTGATTTATTCGATCGGGTACTGTAAATAGCAGGGATCCCATTTGGGTGATCCGGCGGTGATGATCATATTATCTTATATGATTTAGTATCCTCCTCAAAATATTTGTGTTTTGTCCTTACCAGTTATGCTAAAAACAACCAACTACATCTATCACAATAAAATGTTGCCCATATTCTAAAGACACAAAACTATTATTGTTCACTACTATTCACTAACATCCACCATCATAAGTAAAACCAGCCATGCCCACTATTTTTTCCACCACCAGTAATGTTACCACCTCCGCCAGTCACAAATACCCGCCACTGTTTCCACCACCCACTGCTTCTTTCAATACCACCATTAGAAATTATTAATATAATTTTTAACCTGGATCATTGTAGTACAATGGTAAAGTCATTGGGTGATGATACTAGTTATCTGAGTTCGAAAGTCGCTAGCACCAAATTCTTTGCTGATCAATATATATATAGTTTTTAATAAACATATTTATTAATATAAATATGTATTTATTAGGTTAATTAAATGAACATTTATCATGAAAAATTATTTAATCATTCATCATGAGCAATTAATAGGACACCAATTAATAAAGTATTTATGATGGTTAGTTGAAAAAACCACGGCCGTAGATTTATCCTTTTACATAAATCTCGGCCGCTCTTTATCTAGCCTAACTTACCCAAGCTTTGTTTTGTACTCTTGATACCTCAATCTAGCCAGGTTTTTTTAATCAAAAAACTTCAAATTACTTTTAAACTATTACAATTTGTGTGTCAAATATCGGTAATAATCTTTTAATTTGATGAATTCACATAAATTCAGAAACTTTGAATTTAAATTTTACCCGCATTCGCTGAAATTTCTTACTAATTCTTCTGACAATTCTACAATTTTATCATGATTTCCTCCGGTTTCATTATATTTTAGCAATAATTTGTCCTATCTGAGTTCGTCGACCTCCTATCCTGAACGCGGACATCAATCTAGTACTATTACTAATATTATATGCCCCAACCAAAAATCGTGCTAATTATCATCCCTACCGATAAGTCTAAATATTTAATAACAATAAGTCTAGATTCACCGGGGCATAAAATCCCGTGAATCCACCGCGTGACACAGAAATAGTGTGGCCCACAGTAAATCAAAACCCCACCCCCTATTTATCTCCTGGTGGGTCCCAGGGATTTCCCTCACTCGGTGTGTTTCTCGGTGATGGATTCACGATGTGTGTAGCACATTTGATTTAATAATTCATGCGCAAATATTTTTTCGCGGAAAACTAATACTAAATCTCAAATAAAGGTAATAAAGTTTCTCTTTCAAGTAAAGATTTGTTTCAATGACTTTGAAAATGGCTTTGACGAAAAATGGTTTGTGAATAACAACTATATAACGTCCTCTAAGAGTGTTTCAATGATTGAAATGAGAGTTTAGATTATATAACCAATGTTGGATATAAGCATTGTGTGGCAACACATATATGTATAAGTCCTTATTTCTTGAACCAAAGTATGCGTACTTTGTTGATTAGAAAAACCGGAACAAGAGCTATGAGCACAGTCCGCGAACCCAGTCTGCGAACTGGCGAAGGTTCTCATCCCAAAAATATCTGCTGGAGTTTGTGAACTCCTTCCAGGAACTTAACTACGCGAACTTGAGTTGGTTATATCTAAAGACGATTACTTGTGAACTTATATTTATATTAACTAAGGAATGCAAATTGCAAACCGTGGCTATAAAGTTCATGAATCGATTCGAGTAAATCAAATCGTTTTTGCTTCGATTGTGTATTGTATAGTTATATAAGATTTATACAATTGAACAACTCTCTAACTAGTTCATTTGAGTCATTTGAACTAGGTATGGTGAAGAAGAATATGGTTGATATGAAAGTGCTCATATGGCTAATCATTTGGTAAACTACTGTTGAACCAACAAATGTACATGTTTGGGTAGTTACACAAACCTAAAATCGTGCATTTCATTTGTGTGTTACAAGATAAATTTTCGATCTAACGGTGAATATTGAATGCTTTGTTACTAAGCTAACATTGATTGCAAACCCTGATTTGAAAGACTATATAAGGGAGAACTCTAGCAATTGGGAAACCTAATATCGACACCTTCTGTGTGATACTGGTTATATTAGTTAGAGTCGATTATCCTTTAACCTTATGTTTCTTCTTGTAAACCAGGTTAACGACTTAAAGACTTCATTGGGATTGTGAAGCCAGACCGATATAACTTTCTCGTAGTTGTGTGATATGATCTTGCATATTCTATCATGTTGAGTACAATCGTAACGATTGGCTTGAGATTAATATCTCCGATAGGCAAGATATAAAAGTAGTCACAAACATCTTCGTCTCATCGTTTGTGACTCCACAATATCTTCTTTCGCCGCGTCGGCTAAGACTATTGTGAGGTGATTGATAATACTAGGCTGTTCTTCGGGAATATAAGTCCAGGTTATCAATTGGTTCTTGTTCACCTTGATTTATCAAAAGACGGAACGAACACTTGTAGGTATTTTTGTCGGAGACATATTTATCTATTACTGTAGACTTTTCTGTGTGATACATATTTGTTTATTAAAGTCTTCGACTTTGGGTCGTAGCAACTCTTAGTTGTGGGTGAGATCAGCTAAGGGAATCAAGTGTGTATTATCCTGTTGGCATCAGAGACGTAAGGAGCGCAATTGTACCTTGGATTAGTGTGAGATTGATTGGGGTTCAATTGCAGTCCAGACCGAAGTTGGTTTGTAGTAGGCTAGTGTCTGTAGCGGCTTAATACAGTGTGTGTTCAATCTGGACTAGGTCCCGGGGTTTTTCTGCATTTGCGGTTTTCTCGTTAACAAAATTCCGGTGTCTGTGTTATTTCTTTTTCGCATTATATTTTGTTATATAATTGAAATATCACAGGTTGTGCGTTTGAATCAATCAATTGGAAATCCGACCTTTGGTTGTTGATTGAAATTGATTGATACTTGAACATTGGTCTTTGGTACCGTTCAAGTGATTTCTCTTGTATGCAATTAGACTCGCAGATTACTATTTGCTTGAGTAAGAATTGAATCGAGAAAGATAGATATAACTCTTTGATATACATTAAGATTGAGTCTAGTTGATTCTCTTGAGAGTACATTGGAGTTAGTCCATACATATTTCTAATAAAAATATTGGGTGTGGTTGTTGTACCCCCGCTTTTTCATTTTAAGTATATAAATCTGTTCATTATACCATTCCAATGACGTTTCCTTGGCGCTAAGCTATATCTAGCTAAAAAGTTCCTGAGGATGTAAAATTTAATCGAGTACATTATTATACTAAGTACAACAATACGTCTATTGTACTTAAATATAGGAATTTCATATTCCAACACATCTTCGTCATCTTTCTTTAAACGAAATGGTCACTTACTTACATTTGAACCTCAACAAATCATGGGAGTGCTATCATAATGCATGTCTTCGTTATATTTCCTGAAAACTTTAGACATGTCCAAACTGGTGGAATAATATACCACAAGCTCAGTATTCGGTCGATATTTCCCAAAATTTTTCATTTCAAATTCGGATTTCAAATAGCTTCTAAGGTTACATCAAGAGTACCCATCATTTCTGTACCATCGACATAGATAGATACAATTCAAAATCAGGAAATTTCTTATGAATATGCAAGTAAAAATAACATACTTTTCTATCCCCTCCAAATCAAATAGCCACTTAGACGGGTATACCACATCCGCCTGATTGCTTTAATCTATAAGTGAGCGTTCTATCTAACTGTAAATGCACTTTGTAGTTTAGAGTCACTTGATTTTGGAAACAAAAGGCTAACAAGTACTTTCGTAAATATCTGTTATCTCTTGTTTCTTTCAGAGGTAACTAATAACCACATACATATGCTGCATTTCAAGTCCTTTTGAAATTACCAAGCTAACTAAGTAGCGGAATGCTATAACGTTCATTACAAGAGAACAATTCCAGTGCATTGTGAGAAACCTCGCGCCACAAGCCGAGTTTTTATACTTTAAGACTGCTTTATTCTCATTATGCTTTGGGACAAATTAATCATGTATGTCCAATAGGCTTTACACTTGGTTGGTTAGCACTACCACACCAAATACCTGTATATTTGTCAAAGAACCAAGTTCTACCTGGATTGTGTAGGACAAATATGCTCTTTGTTGACATTAAACAATAATAAGCATGGTTCAATCTCATCTTTCTCTATTTCCTTGAGCAACTATATACAAAAATAATCATTAATATTCTCTCACGATCTTTCCATAGACTCGTGTGTGTTCTCATAATCCTTTAGGATTTCATTCTTCTCTGGAATCATTAAACTTCGGAGCGTCCTACAGTATTGATTCATGGACATAGTCAGAAACAATCAAATGATATTGAAAAAGCGGGAGTCCAACAACCACACCCAATATTTCGTTCGGCGATCTGAATAGACAAACTCAAATATACTTTCAAGAGAATCAACTAGACAGTCAGACTCAATCTATAGAAAAGTATATCAAAGAGCTATATCTCAATTTATCAATTCATTCTGCAGTCAAACAAATAGGAATTTGCGAGCCCGATTAAATAAGACAAATAACTTGGACGGTATGACAAACCAATATCCAAGTGTCAATCAATTCAATCAACAACCCAAAGGTCGGATTCAAGAACTGATTGAACTTAACGCACAAACTGTGATATTTCTATTATATAATAAAATATAATGCGGAAAAGAAATAACATAGACACCAGAAATTTTGTTAGCGAGGAAACCGAAAATGCAGAAAAACCCCGGGACCTAATCTAGATTTGAACACCATACTGTATTAAGCCGCTACATACACTAGCCTACTACCAATGAACTTCATAATAGAATGTAGCTGATCCCTAACCAATCTCACACTGATCAAGGAACAATTGCGCTCCTTACGTATCTGAACCCCATCAGGATTCCACGCACTTGATTCCCTTAGCTGATCTCACCCATAACCAAGAGTTGATACGACCCAAAGTCGAAACTTTATAAACAAATCTGTCTCACACAGAAAAGTCTATTAAAATAGATAAATCTGTCTCCCACAGAAATACCTATGAGTTTTATTCCGTCTTTTGATAAATCAAGGTGCACATGAACCAATTGATAAACCAGACTTATATCCCCGAAGAACAGCCTAGTATTATCAATCACCTCACAATAATCATAATCGTACGGAAGCAAAACAAGATATTGTGGAATCACAGACGATGAGACAGAGATGTTTGTGACTATTTTTAATCTTACTTATCGGAGATAAATATCAAGTAAATATTAACAAAGATTTTACTCAATCACGGTAGTAGAAGTAACATCAGAACACGCAACTACAAAGAAAATATTTGGGTCTGGCTTCACAGTCCCAATGAAGTCTTCAAGTCGTTAACCTATAGGGTTTCGTGAAAAATCTAAGATTAAAGGAGAATCGACTCTAGTAGAAACTAGTATCACACAGGAGGTGTGGGGATTAGGTTTCCCAGTTGCTAGAGTTCTCCCTTATATAGTTTTCAAATCAGGTTTTGCAATCTAAGTTACCTTGGTAAACAAGCATTCATTATTCACCGTTAGATGAAAACCTGATTAGACTCAAGCTAGTATCTTTCAAAAGTTAGATCGAACTTAGCTTGTTATACACAAATGAAATGTACCTTCATTTAGGTTTGAGTAACCGTACCTAAACGTGTACACTAGGTTGGCTCAATAGTAGTTAACCGAAGTTAGCTATATGGACACTCTCATATCAACCATATTCATCTTAACCAAAACTAGTTCAAATGACTCAAATGAAACTATTTATAGAGTTGTTCAATTGCAATATTCTCATAGAAGTATAAAAGAACACAATTGAAGCAAAATCGGTTTGATTCACTCGAATCAATTCATGAAAATTATAGCCACGGTTTGCGTAGAACACATTCCTTATTATATAAATGTATTAGTTCATGAACAAAAGGATTTTAGAACTTTAACCACTCAAGTATGCAAAAGGGTACGCATACTTAAGTAGCCGGTCTGAGTTTGGGTTCGCCAGTATGCAAACGGGTACACATACTTCCAAACACAGTAGAAATTCCCAGACCCAAACCTTACGCCAGTTACGCGTACGAGTATGTGTACTTAGGAACTCATAATTTCACAACATGAGGGTATGCATACTATAGTTTCGGACATGGATCACATATATGCAAGAACGCATACTATGTTCATAATCCAATGATGGTTTAGTGTTCTAAACTCTATTTCAATCATTGAAACGTTCTTAGAGGATGAAAATAGATGTTTTCACGAACTATTAGCATCAAAGAAATTTTTAAGATATTGAAATAATCATTACGAAACATTCCAAGTCTACACCAAATGATTGTATCACACAAACCATGTAAGATATTACTCGGCAATTTTCACATGATAATATTTTGACTTTCGTCAAGAATATAAGATGAACTTGGTTGAAGCGAAAGCTTACCAATACGCATAATCGAATACTATATAGTAATACGACTTTTGTCTCAATATAGGAGATAGAGTAGAAATAGACTTTCCAAGTGATAGATGAGTTTTCGTCTCCACATACCTTTTGTTGATGAAGCTCCACAAGATCTCCTTAGTAGTTCTTCATCTTCAAATGATGAACTTCGTGAAGTCTAATGCTCAACTAGACAATCTATCCTAGCCCGAGACATCACTATAAGTAGACTAGAAATCAAGACTTATAGTTTTGATCACTAACATTGACAAATAAGCTTGAGATAGCAACGCTTGCGAGTTTGACCAAGCAGTGCTCTAACAATCTCCCCCTTTGTCAATTTTAGTCACAAAACTATCAATACATATGGATTACAAAATAAATAAACTTTGTAGCTTCTCATCCAAATGCTTTGTCTCCTTAGTTCTTCAACTTTAATCGAAATCCTCGTCACTTCCAAGTACTCATATGATTCTAAATGTGTTCAACTCAGCATCATAGTTGTTGAAGATCCGTAGCAATAACAATGAGAAAATAGTTGCTCTCAATCAGTGTTATACATTGTCATAGTATTATCACATAATATCAAAGTCCAATTATATCACAACTTTGACAATAATACTATGGTGATATGTATCACTCCCCCTTAGTCAATACTTCATCTCAGAATGAAAACCACTCCCCCTTTCATAGGGATTCGTAAACCATATGTATTTGTAGTGTGAACTACACATTAATTCTCCCCGTTTTTGTCAATATAAATTTGCAAAGGTACGAAAACTAGTGGGATCCTAATGAAATTTTTATAGAGATACTTCATGACCAAAAGAGAACAACATATCAACTTATTTCGATAATTTCACATAGTCGAAACTTAGTGTATTCATCAAGGAGTTTATAAAGATACAAGAAAACTCCTACAATATTCCACATCCGCACTCCCTATAAAGATTTGGCAATTAAGCACAAGTTCAATTAAGAACTCTCCCCCATAAAATGTCATTCCCGAAAGAACAACAAGAGCGACCTTACTTTTACAAGAAAAAAAGGATTTCTTTGGACCTTAACAAATAACATGAAACATGAATTTATATCCAAAAATCTCAATTGAATTAACCACAAGGAAAATGATCAATTCAATTGGCCATGCTCAACATAAGAGAACTTACGGAGCCGCACAGTACATACACAAAGATGTGTATCAGGGAAAAACCAATATTGCGGAATAATTAAAGATTCATTCTATTTTTCATCACTATTTGCACAATGACATATAATAGACTTAATCTTTGTAAACAAAAGTTCATCCTATCTTCCATTAATATTTGCATAATGACATAATAGGCTTAACTTTTGTAGTCAAAATTTCATTCCATCTTTTATCAATATTTTCATACCGACATATGATAGAGTTAACTTTTGAGCATATATGGGATAGTCAAGGTTCACGGACGTAAACAACACATCCCATAACAATTTGAAATATATAAAACCATAAAGATTAATATTGTAAGGAAAATGATCAATTGAGTTGGCCATGCTCAACATAAGAGAACTTACGGAGCCGCACAGTACATATACAAAGATGTGGATCAGGGAAAGACCAATACTGCGGAATAATCAAATATCCATTCTATTTTTCATCACTATTTGCACAATGACATATAATAGACTTAATATTTGTAAACAAAAGTTCATCTTATCTTCCATCAATATTTGCATAATGACATAATAGGCTTAACTTTTGTAGTCAAATGTTCATTCTATCTTTTATCGATATTTTCGTACCGATATATAATAGAGTTAACTTTTGAGCATATATGGGACAATCAAGGTTCACGGACATAAACAACATATCCCATACCATAAAGATTAATACTGCAAAAATCATCTTCCAAATAACTTAGATTTTAAATAAATAATTATAAAAACATTGCAAGATGAAAACGTTGGCAATAACTATGTGTACTCACAATAATGGTTATTCCAAACCCTAGTTATCTTTCTTAAAAACACAAGAATAAATTCTCATAAGAAGTTTCCTAGACAAAGATTACTGTTCTTTGATAACTTTATACCTTTCAATATCCATCATAGAAGGTGTCGCTGATTTCCTTGACTCTCTTGACCGTGGAAACTCCATGTTCATGAGTTAGAACACTAACTTCACAATAAACAACACGATTAAGTTGTCTAGCCTTAACGCAATCCACGATGAGTTTCTTCTGGTTCCGTATCAAGACCTTTTGATTAGCAAGGATTCTGGCCTGACCATCTAAAATATGATTTATTTGCAGTTGAAGATTTGCAAAGTCGACTTTTGAATCATCCTGAAAACGAATTAAATTCTTAACAGATTCATCAATCCAGGATTTGTGCTCTTTCCTTGCAAACATCTTCTTCAGAACAAGTTCTTGAACTGAACCACGTCCTTAAGTGTCCTCCTCCATGTCAAGACTCACAATCTCTTGAGATCTTGAAGAGTTCTCCATATAATTTTTTGTTAAGGATGAAATAACACAATATAATATATATATGTTTGTAAACATGAGAAGGAACCTCTTGTTATGGACACCCTATGAACTCTCAAGAAGAGGACACGGATGTTCGTGGACTAGTCACATATGAAGGATGGATTTTAGAAAAGATCCAATAAGAGGAAACACAATATTTGTTAACATGGCTCAATAATTCACTTCAAATTAGAGCACGAGATATGATCAGCATGATCGAATGACTCATATAATTAACATAAAAACGCATAAAAACATACAACTATTCTTGAGACTCCACAATCATCATCCTTGCAACTCTCAAGATGGATATAAGGATGAAATTACCTGGAATCAGGTAAAGGAATGAGAAGTAAGATCACTATGAATTATGGGAGAAGAGTTTTACAAATCTTTTGTGCGTGTGTATCATGTATTCCCTTCTTTCCATTGATTATAACTTATTCCAGAAGAATTAGTCATAATCCCTTTTAAAATTCCATCGGAAGGATTTTTTTTTGAGGAGTAAGTCTAGTACCTCTAGAGATCGGCTCCAGAAGGGAAGAGTTGAAGGACTTCCATCTTCTCGTCTTAGACTTTCCAGACTTATTCTTGTAAACACAGGAAATGTGTTCATTAGTGGCATAAGAGTTTATACCATTACAAGGAACTTGCAACCTGTGACGATTTTTTGAAGAGAGACCATTCTTATAAGAATTCTGGTTTTCTGTAGGAAAGATATTCACTGTAGATGTAGAAAAGGCGAGGGTACCCAAATATACCTCAAGCTAAAACTTTTCCTACCTATAAGTCCTTTCTCCGAAAGTGATTGTCTATGAACTGAGTCGAGACAATACAACTAATCGGTTCACACTTCGTGTGATCGTCTATGGATACGAGATCGAGACAATACAACAACGAAGTATGTTACTTGATAAAAATATTCAGACTTAACCAAACACAATAGGATTCACTTATCAAGTAAATAGGAATTAACGTTTGTAATTTACTTTAATTATAATAAAACAATTATAATGCGGAAATATAAAGTAAATGACACAACAAAATTTTGTTAACGAGGAAACCGCAAATGCATAAAAACCCCGGGACCTTGTCCAGAATTGAATACTCTCAGGATTAAGCCGCTACACAAAATTACACCTAACTTCGTATAGTTGAGACCAAGCAACTAAACCTATAGTTCACCTAGTTCCGTCTGTATTTCCATGCCTCCAACTTATAAATAAGTCACGTACTTGGAACAATTCCTTTGGTTCGTATTCCAAACAGTAAAGGAACAATAAATCTATTTGGTATCAACTTTCTCCAACCAAGTGATATGAGTCGGACAAAGGCTCTTCCGTTTATCTTAACATAAACTCCTTCGTCGGGTCCTTAGATCTATCTTCTGTTCAATTACCGAATTAATCGTTTAAGATTAATCCAACAACACTCTTAATCCAAAGAATTGTGTTGATGCCGATCTACTCAATTAATCAATCCAATCTATCACAAGGATAAACCGATTATTAATTGGATCCTCTTTTACCGAAACAAGTATTATGCATACCAAAGATTATGAACCCAAAAATCAGAAATCTTCAATATCTTCTTCGTCTTCAAATCTTCTTAGATCTTCAATATAAACCTGCACACAATCACTTGAATCTCTTGTGATCAATCATGCATAGAACAGAGTCTGTTAACAATGGATTATCACAAGATCGTATTTAACACTAACAACAGTCTAACTATCCCTGTTGAAACTCTGAACTAGTTTGAGTGAATCTTATATCAGAAGAGAAGATTCTCAAGCATAAACCAACTAAGTGCAATCAAATTTCAACCACCGTTAGTCAATCAAATCAATCGAAAACAAAAGATAAACCGAAATTATCTAGTTTCCTACCAACGGTACACGCTAGAGCTTCTCAATCCCAAAGAAGACTTTAAACTGGCGGTCGTAAGAGATTTCGTCTAATTCGGTTACTCTCCTCTCCGAATAGGCGGCTACACCAGTAACAACAACAAATATGAAGTTTGTTGTTACGAAGGATTAGTTTTCTAGAAAGGCAAACTTCAAGTATTTAGACAAGGAAGTTTGGACACCTAGGAATTTCCAAAATCGAAAATATTCTCAAGATATTCATTAAAGCACAAATTCGGTTTCCATAATTCCTGGAAATGCTCTGTCCAAAAATAAAGATCGAAATCTCTCGGAAAATATAATTAGTAAATGCACATTACTAATTTTTATTTTTCCCTAAAACATGAAATTAATAACCTTAATTAAAAGATTATTAACTTACTTATGTTTCGATCATGGGATTCTCTTCCCTTAGCTATTAAGGAATAACTTTGAACAATTAAAGAAATAAACATTCACAGCACATGTTCAAAGTATGTCGACATCCTTACTTTGTAAGTTCTCTTTCACATTTACAACCTTGAAACCGATTTGCCACACTTCTAAACAAGTTTAGAATTGGTTCATCTGACTTTCAAGAACTATATGATTGATCAAATAACATTCGATCATAATCATGGGTTTAACTGTTCTACCAAAACAAGTTTCGGTTCTATCTCCATGTGAGTATTGTGCATAGTCACACTAGCTTTCCAAAATTCGGTTGACTAGGTACTAGGATCGGTTCCCCACATATATATATATGGTATCTAACTTATATGTGTTTCACATGTCCATAGGATCGGTTCCCCTTTGCCTAAAAACGTGTTGCACATGTTCATAGGATAAGTTCCCCTTTCTGCTATAAACCTTGCTGCACCTCATACAAGGATCGGTTCCCCTTTGTGATGTACTGCACCTCTTACAAGGATCGGTTCCCCTTTCCCAAATTTGGTCAGAAAAACACAAACCCGATTATACCATCTCAGGTGATTACTTAAGATCAGTTTCACTAATAAAAGCCATACCAATACATAAGTCAGGCCATTGTGAATAGTTCTACCAAGATAACAAACAAGTTGTGAGCGGTTATAGTCAATCACCCATACTGGTTGTTCATAAGATAAGCAATGAATAAAAAAACCAATAACACCTGGAAATTTCCTTTTCGGATCATAAACAAGTGTATGAACTTACTTCCTTAGAATACATGTAAAACATTGTTCCCTAGGATGAAATCCTCACCTCATACCCATACATAATCACAATAACATTCAAATGATTATGGCGATGTCTTATCTACAAAGTTTAATGGTTAAACAATAAACCTCGTATTGTATTTCTTAATACTATGTCTATCTAGAGTTCAAATATGCTTCGCAGTTATGTTTTCAATATGCACGACTTGAAAGATACCTTAGGGAATGAAACAGTTCAAGTCAAATATCACTAACCTCAACTGGAAGGATGATTGTTGTCGTTGTAGCTCCTTGCTTCTTCACATCTTCAAGTCTTCGCAATACTTGTAATGTCCCATTATCCTAATACTTTCAAGCTAACCTATACGAAGTTGACACTAATACATAATCAAGCGAATCTTAACATGAGTTTTAATTCACTAAAATATGACAACCAAACTTGACATACCAACGCTTGGTGGGTTCAACCGAGCTATGTTCTAAAAATCTCCCCCTTTGTCAATTTTAGTGACAAAACTCTTTTATCATATGGATAAACAAATTACAAGAATTCATTACACATACGCTTGATTCCCGATTCAACAGCACAATAAACTGCTTACATTAAATCCTTGAGAATGTCGTTGTTGACATTATAATAACAAAGAAAATACTCCCCCTAAGGAAGATATGTAGATATTAAATCCCCACGTCTTTGTTATACCAATTCATATGACATGTTACTCCCCCTTAGTCTGTGCTTTCACTCTTTCGTTTAGATAAAACGTTTAAGAACCAATGTTCTTTTCCTTAGCGATACCAATTAATATAAAATCAACGCCAGTATCACTTGTTTACTCCATATATTTCTCCCCCTTTTTGTCACAAAATGACAAAGAAACGAAAAAAATAAAGGACAACACTAAAAGAATCTTACAAATCTCAAAATAGACTTGCAAACTGTAGAGTTAGACACGAGAGCTCACACATCATGTTCTGATAACCAATATCAAACCGAAACTACAAGTAGTTTATTTTGATATGTTACCAAGGAAACAATTGTCCGAAATAATTTTTCCAACTTAGTTTCTCAAAACAAAAACCAACTAAGCACCTTAGTCCCTTTTCTAAACCGATTGTTCAAAAAAAAACTGCTTAATTCGATAAGACCAAAATAAAGATAACTCTATTTTTCTCATCAGGTTCTAATTATCCATAAACTTAGACATTTCAATTTTAAACAAGACAAGTACTAGGTTAGTTAACTAGCATTTCTTGTTAAAGCATTCGATTAGACTTGAATAACCGAAACCTCACTTCGATAAGTCTAAGATCAGAATTAACTTAGTTTCACTTATCCGGAATCGAATTGGACTAAACAACTCATCCCGTACACCTTTTATTTCGTTAAGCCATAAATAATTCATACAAACCAACATAAATAAACTTGCATAATTATTCACCTCAACCGGAAGCAATTGAAATAACATAGACATTAAAAGCACCGCAATTGCACCGAAATTTTGTAAGCCTAAACAATTGATACCACACAATAGTAAGATAACAATAGTTTTTCTTAACCGGAACCAATTGAATCACACACATACATCCACACATACATAATGGAATAAACATCAATTGTACCGAAATTTTATTAAGCAAAAGCAATAAATATATATGATATAAACTCAGGCTTTTCTTGAACAGGAAAACAATTAACTAACAAGATTGTTACCTCAAATTTCGCATCCACTTCTCCAATATGATTGCATCTTCGTCTAGGGAGAATTGATATCGAAATATCATCATGTTGTCATCCTTATGCAAAAACAAAAGAATAACAACAACCAACCTTTACCAGGAAAGGTTGAAAATCGGTTTTAACAATTGCAAGCAAAAGTTCAAAACCGTTGAAACACATATACTTTTATGATAAACCAAAAACCGATTCAACATATTGTGACTTTTTCACATATTGTTTCTACCAGAACCCCTCATGATTCTTTGATAAAGCCTACCAACATGTGATAGAACTTAATCCTGCTATACCCACCAAAACCACAAGGGTTCACAATATATGAGATCAAATATTAAGGTATTAAAACAGAAATCAAACATCCCATAAACATAGATAGCAATAATATAAAAGCATTCAAGCACAGGATATGTAAACCGAAAACTATCACAAGAAAAATTATAAATCAAATAATTTTATTCATAACAGACAAATACAATCATTGAAAGAAATCAAAAATTGATGTCTATTTTCTTGCAACCCAGTCCTTCATATCAGAGCTGAATGAAGGTGGATTATTACTCTTCAGCTTTTGAATTTCTTCAAGTAGAAAACCTTGTTGCTTGACCAGAATCTCTTGCAGATGAGAAATTTTCGTGAAGGATTCTACAAGAGCATGTAATTCTATCCTTGATTGAACACAAAAGTGTGTCGATGCCTCAATACACTGATCTTTCTTCAGAGTATTCTATCTTTCCTTCTTGCTAAGCCAATCTCCCTTTCTGATTTTACTCTTAATATCAAGGGATGATCCAGACTTAGTTTTAAGATGATCTTTCTGATCTAGCATCTTCTCCAGAGAAACCATTTGATCCAGACCCATAGTTTGGACAAGGAATAACCAAATTAGAAGAAGGATCTTTTTATAATTTTCATACTACCGAAAATATAATATTCCTGAAAATACGAATATATCAAATATCTTCAAATACTAGATATTATTTCCATAATCTACACAAAAGTGCCTTGATTTTTCTTCTTCTTCACTCAAAGATTTGGCACACGAGGTGAGGAAACAATTCTAATACCGATCAAGTGGCATTAGTAAGAGATTTTCTCTCATTATGGAATTTTGAACAACCAGAGTGTTCTTGATCTAGTATAGTATGAAAAGATCTCTTTTGTTACCCCGAACTAACGCAGTATGACTGGAATTGCATATGCAACTTTTAGCAATTCTGTTTTTAAGACAGTTTTAGCATCTTGTCTTATTTTTCCCTTTAACATTAGGTGATTTAATAACATCAGAAGACATGTCCATTCTTAAAATGGGTAAATCACTAATGGAGGAGGAAGAAATAAGATTGACAACTAATGCAATATTAGCTGTTTCCTCTTCTTCAGAATCGTATGAATCATAGGTCTCATCTAGAGTTACAGCCAACGCCTTGCTTACAGTGTATTTTTTAAGATTGGGACAGTCTTTAGGAATATGACCAAACCCTTTACACTTGAAGCACTGCGGCTGATATTCATCATCTTCTTCATGATCCTTTTTCGCAGGAACTCGATCATGTGGGCGAGAAGATCGATAAGTATCCTTAACGAATCTGTTGTTTCTTTTCTTTAAGAGATCTCGAAACTGTCTAGTAATTAATGACAATGATTGTTCAATTTCATCATCAGAATTTTCTGCAATCTGTTCATCTGAATCATCCATCTGTCTATTCCTTTCCATTGGAGCTTTCAGAATTCTTGCAGCTTTAAAAACGATTCCTTTACCTTGAGTAGACTGTGATTCATGATCAAAGATCTTTAACTTGCCAACGAGTGTGCTTCGTGAGAGATTTGAAAGATCGTTTGCTTCTGTAGATGGTGGATTTTCAATAAAGGACAAAACCGTAAAATCATGATATATGTTTCTGACACGGCTTTCAAGCACGTGATGATTCATATTTTACGAAGCCATGATGAATATGCATTTCGGAAGGGCTCCACTAGCTTAGCATTCGATACCTCGCATTTCATCATGCCCTCTATGTAGAATAACATAATTGGGTGGTTCTCCGCAAGATTGAGAGCAACAACACCTTCAGGACGTCGGTGACACTCATTGTTCCCTGACTACATGAGAGAGACCCCCCTCTACATAGAAGAACGATTGGGCGGTTCTCCATAAGATTGAGAGCAATAACGCCTTCAGTACGTCGGTGACACTCATTGTTCCTTGACTATGTAGAGAGATCGTGTATAGGCCAGGCGATTCTCCGAAAGATTGAGAGCAATAACGTCTTCAGGACTTCGGCAACACTTGTTGTTTCACTGACTATACGCAAGAGATTAAATTCTACCGTGACATTCACCACTAAATTCCTAGAAGATAATCTATCTTATCTCGTTACTCCGATTTCATGATCGAAATGGTAATAGATAAATATATTACTCCGATTTCATGATCGAATCCACGACTGATCTCATGGAATGTTAATAGATATTACTCCAATTTCATGGTCGAACCCACGGCTGGTCTCATGAAATGGTAATATCACCACTTATTTTATTACTCCAATTTCATGGTCGAATCCACGATCCCATGGAATGGTAATACCTATTTTATTATTCCGAATTCATGGTCGAATCCACGGCTGATCCTACGAATTGATGATAAAAAAATACTCATCTTTATTACTCAGTTTCATGAATTATTCACCACTGAATTTCATAAATTAATAATAAATATTCAGCAACCGGGCATCTGGACCACCGCTGAGTAAGCCCCATAAAATGGTGCAAGTGTACTCGACAATGATGCATGACTGAGCACCCGGATGCACAAACGAGTATTCAAAAATATGGAAAACGAGGAATCCTACACAAAACAGGAGAGATAAAAAAATAATAACAATAAAATAATGGATAGGCGCCCATAGGCTGGTCCCGCCGGCCCGCAGGCCGTGCCCTAGCCTTGGCCGCTCCCATGCCTCTCCCATTATTTTTCTTATTTTATCATTTTCATGAACTCATGAAAACTCCCTCATCCCAGCAACTTTCCTTGTTTGAGCAAAACTCACGGTTTCTCCATATTTTGATGAACTCATGGAAAATAATATAAAATTATGGAAAGGTGTGCGGGACCGAGCAACATAGCCAGCCGGCCATGCCCAAGCCGTGGACGGTCCCACACCTTGCAAACCCTAACTTTTCATAATTATTATTTTTCTCAACTCATGAAACTCCCTTGTTTCAACAAAACTCATGGATTCTCCATAACTTCAAGGATTCTCCATAACTTCAAGGATTCATGAAGAATAATATTATAAAATAGAGAAAGGTGTGCGGGATCGGGAAACCTAGACGGTCGGCCATGCCCAAGACGTGGCCGGTCACACACCTTGCAAACCCTAACTTTTCATAATTATTATTTTCCTCAATTCATGAAACCCCTGGGTTTGAGCAAAATTCATGATTTCTTCATATTTTCTCATATATTGCTCAAATCACGAAAACCAAAAGATAACATGGTCACACGACTGGCTAGGCTCTCATGGAAATTTTTAAATATTAAAACACTTTTATTTTAATATTTTCAAAATATTGATGAATTGAGCATACATGCTCATTCCAACAAAAATCAAGAGTTTCAGCCAAGATGAAACTCTTCTGAAAATTCACAATGTTGCTCGAACGCGCATCAGAAAATACTGAAACTCTCAGTATGGAGACACGGACACAACGACAACATGTGCATGCCTTCATGACCGACCAGAGTCATTCCTAGGGCTTGCACAAAGCCGGTCCCATATGTTTTCATAATTCTGACCTAATTTGCTCAATTGCTCATACTGGGCCCAAACTCTATCCAACCAACTGGAGGATTCTTCAAACGGCCAACAATTGGTCATGTGACCACCAAGAGCCGGTCCCATGGCCTCTTGGTAGGTCCCCCATCTCTCATACCTAGGTTTTATCACCTAATGCTGAGCCCAGCAATATTTCAGAAAATGATGAAACCGGCATTTAATCATCATTCTTTCACCAACTCTCAAAACTGAGAACCCTGGTGTATGGTCACTCGAGCACTGGGAACCACATGGACGCCCATCATCCCATGTGGTCGTTCCCTCTTCACTCATGATCAATTTTCATCAATTTTCCAATCGATGAAGGATTGATCAAAAATTAGGGTTTCGAACAAACACTCATGAAATCAGCATTCTGAGCAAGTTCAAACATTAAATTATGTTGATCCAGCATTCAACATTTAAATTAATTATATAATATTCGGTAATCTACCAATATTTTAGTTAATATTTTATTGGGTCACGTCATAGTAAATAATTCGCCGGATCGAGCAATACTTGCTAAATTGCCTGAATATTGATCCAACTAACAATATTCAGTAATTTGTCGAATTGAGCAATACTTGCTCAGTTGCTCGTCAAATTCTCAATATTTAGTGATTTGCAGAATTGAGCAATACTTGCTCAGTCACTCAAATACTGGTCAATAATTCACTGAATGACTGAGCATTCATCACTCATGCTCGATCCAACAAAATCTAGACTCATTGTTTAAACAGTCAACAACTGACTAATTAAAACACGTTTTCCTTGTAGACTTCACGATTCGTGAGACATCAGTCACGTCACAAATGGGGGGATATCACTTAGGGTTTTGGTGTGGCGGCCTACGGCATGTGGATACATCCACGATGAGAAGTGTGAGTAAGTCGTGCAAACGGTTGAAGGAGTTAGCAAACTAGTGGATGCACGATCAGTCAAGTCACCACACGACATGGAACTGACTTTACCAAGATCTCCCACTTTCCCACTCTTTCACTCAAGAAACCGTCACACTTACAGGGATCAATGTGTTCACTACTATGACAGTATAAATAAGTCTCTGAATCCATGATTGGAAAACAAGAATTACATCAGTAATCATCCACACAGAATTTCTCGAGTAACTACTCTCAAGAATTCATCAATATACCAGAACTTATTCGAACTCAAAAGTTCACCAATTATTGCAGAAACCGACAACACATCCACAATCCTTGATCATCATTGATCCACACAATTCTCAGCTTCCCTCCTACAGATCAACCCATCTCCCTCTTTGCAACCGAATTGACTCTGGAACGACCATTGTTTTGGTTTAGGCCGGAGTCATACATATTGATTTCCCGAATCTAAGCACCCTCTTTGCAGCGGTGCATATGTGTGAGGCTTAACATTTTACCCGGATGAGGAGTCTCGACAGCACGCTCAACTCTTCACTTTCCCAAAAAACCGGCGGCCCGTTTTTTCCCATCCACAGCTTCTATGATTACATGCTTCTTAGAATCGCATCTAGATGGCAATGATATGAGAATCTTGCATATTATATCTTTTTCAGAGATAGTCTTTCCTGACGAGAAAGAAGCATTAATTATCTCAGAGAGTTTAATATGAAACTCTTCAAAAGTGTCGTTGTCATCCATTCGAAGGTTTTCCCAATGAAGTCTAGCTTCTTTCTCTGATGTATTTCCTTCGAATACGATATGAAGATTATCCCATGCTTCTTTCGAAGTTTGACATGTTCACACATGATGTTGTAAATCACGACTTACAGCATGAATAATAACATTCAAACCATCTGAATTCTGCTTTGCAAGTGCCTTTTCTTCATTCGAAAAATCTACTAAGCGTTTAAACTCAGTTTTCAAATTTTCTATCTTTGGACGAATATAATCATCGACGACTAATAGCCAGGTATTAAAGTCTCGTGATTGAAGAAAAGATCTCATAGAATATTTCCACCATAGATAGTTTCTTTCGTCAAATCTTGGCGGTACGTTAATTAAAGTCGATTCATGAGAACTCGAGTTCATTCTTATAGGTTGGATCGCACCACAGATTGTAAGATCTTTTTGTGTTTTCCTGCTTTGATACCAATTGAAAATGCGAGGGTACCCAAATATCCCTCAAGCTAAAACTTTTCCTACATATAAGTTCTTTCTCCGAAAGTGATTGTCTATGGACTGAGTCGAGATAATACAACTAATCGGTTCACACTTCATGTGATCGTCTATGGATACGAGATCAAGACAATACAATAACGAAGTATGTTACTTAAAAAAAATGTTCGGACTTAACCAAACACAATAGGATTCACTTATCAAGTAAATAGGAATTAAAGTTTGTGTAATTTACTTTAATTATAATAAAACAATTATAATGCTGAAATATAAAGTAAATACCACAACTAGATTTTGTTAACGAGGAAACAACAAATGCAGAAAAACCTCGGGACCTTTTCCAGAATTGAATACTCTCAGGATTAAGCCGCTACACAAAATTACACCTAACTTCGTATAGTTGAGACCAAGCAACTAAACCTATAGTTCACCTAGTTCCGTCTGTATTCCCACGCCTCCAACTTATAAATAAGTCACGTACTTGGAACAATTCATTTGGTTCATATTCCAAACAGTAAAGGAACAACAAATCTGTTTGGTATCAACTCTCTTCAACCAAGTGATATGAGTCGGACAAAGGCTCTTCCGTTTATCTTAGCATAAACTCCTTCGTCAGGTCCTTAGATCTATCTTATGTTCAATTACCGAAATAATCGTTTAAGATTAAGCCAACAACACTCTTAATCCAAATAATTGTGTTGATGCCGATCTACTCAATTAATCAATCCAATCTATCACAAGGATAAACCGATTATTAATTGGATCCTCTTTTACCGAAACAAGTATTGTGCACACCAAAGATTATGAACCCACAAATCAGAAATCTTCAATATCTTCTTCGTCTTCAAATCTTCTTAGGTCTTCAATATAAACCTGCACACAATCACTTGAATCTCTTGTGATCAATCATGCAAAGAACAGAGTCTGTTAACAATGGATTATCACAAGATCGTATTTAGCACTAACAACAGTCTAAAGGTCCATGTCGAAACTCTGAACTAGTTTGAGTGAATCTTATATCATAAGAGAAGATTCTGAAGCATAAACCAACTAAGTGCAATCAAATTTCAACCACCGTTAGTACTGTGAGTATTGTGCATAGTCATGGGTTTAACGGTTCTACCAAAACAAGTTTCTGTTCTACCTCCATGTAAGTATTGTGCATAGTCACACTAGATTTCCAAAATTCGGTTGACTAGGTACTAGGATCGGTTCCCCACATATATATGGTATCTAACTTATATGTGTTGCACATGTCCATAGGATCGGTTCCCCTTTGCCTAAAAACGTGTTGCACATGTTCATAGGATCGGTTCCCCTTTATGCTATAAACCTTGCTGCAGCTCATACAAGAATCGGTTCCCCTTTGTGATGTACAACACCTATTACTAGGATCGGGTCCCCTTTTTCCAAATTTGGTCATACAAAACACAAACCCGATCATACCATCTCAGGTGATTACTTAAGATCGGTTTCACTAATAAAAGTCATACCAATACATAAGTCAGGCCTTTGTGAATAGTTCTACCAAGAACACAAACAAGTTGTGAGCGGTTATACTCAATCACACATATTGGTTGTTCATAAGATAAGCAATGAATAACAAAACCCATAACACCTGGAAATTTCCTTTTCGGTTCTCAAAAAAGTTTATGAACTTACTTCCTTAGAACACATGTAAAACATTGTTCCCTAGGATGAAATCCTCACCTCATACCCATACATAGTCGCAATAGCATTCAAATGATTATGGCGATGTCTTATCTACAATGTTTAATGGTTAAGCAATAAACGTCGTATGGTATTCCTTAATACTATGTCTATCTAGAGTTCATATATGCTTCACAATTATGTTTTCAATATGCACGACTTGAAATATACGTTAGGTAATGAAACAGTTCAAGTCAAATATCACTAACCTCAAGTGGAAGGATGATTGTTGTCGTTGTAGCTCCTTGCTTCTTCACATATTCAAGTCTTCGCAATACTTGTAATGTCTCATTATCCTAATACTTTCAAGTTAACCTATACGAAGTTGAATCTAGTACATAATCAAGTGACTCTTAACATGAGTTTTTATTCACTAAAATATGACAACCAAACTTGACATACCAACGCTTGGTGGGTTCAACCGAGCTATGCTCTAACAGATGTCGTCAGACGATTTACTCTGTTGACTGTAAAAAGAAGCAAATTATGAAGATCAGAAATTTGTTTCTTTCTATAAAAACAATGGAGAGCATAATGATTCTTTTTCCCACATAAGGAACAACATCGTGGATTATAAACATAATTGCCTTGACTCATAACCTTTTCCGGCACATGCGAATTTTGCAAGTGATTCATATTGGGTAATTCTTTGGGAGGAATTTTCTTTACGCTTGGTAAAGCCTTGTGAATGTCAGAAATAGGTATAGAGGATGACCTACTCACCAAAACAAAGTTTTCCTTTTTCAAGGTGTTACACTGTTCTTGGGCACATCAAAGAGATGCAACAAGTTTCTCTTTTTCAACATGATAACTGTTTCTTTCTGATGAATGAGCCTTGATTAAACGTTTTTCTCTAATTGAGTCCTCTCTAACAGTATCTTCAAGCATACTAATCTTTTCACGCTATAGAGTAGTTTCTTGAACCAACTTTTCGATATTGTTAGAAAGAGATTCAATAAAGCAATAGAGTTCACGTTATCTTTCAAGAGATTTCTCGAATTCATCAATGAGCCGATCATTCTTTTCTTCAAGAGTCTTGATTTTAGAATCAGGAAAATCAATGATATTAGATATTTTTACGATCTGGTGAGTTCCATTTCTGATTCTTATACGATGTCAATTTTCTTGTTTTTCCCCCGGGATTCGGAAGAATCTATGAAGGACTTATCCTTTGAGGAAAACCCAAGATTTTTGGCATAATCATAAACTTTGGAAGACATTTCTATGTACGTAATTTGTGAGATACCTCTTAGGTTCACAGAAATCAGATTACTACAAACACATGCTTATGAGGTCTTAAGCTTGTTTAATCTTACCTATCAGAGATAAATCTCAAGTAAATCTTAACAAAGATAATACTCAATCACGATAGTAGAAGTAAGATTATCACAAGTAACTACAGAGAAAATAGTTGGGTCTGGCTTTACAATCCCAATGAAGTCTTCAAGTTGTTAACCTACATGGTTCGGTTAAAAACCTAAGGTTAAAGGAGAATTGACTCTAGTCGCAACTAGTATCACGCAGGAGGTGTGGGGATTAGGTTTCCCAGTTGCTCTCCCTTATATAGTTTTCAAATCAGGGTTTGCAATCTAAGTTACCTTGGTAATTAAGCATTCAATATTCACCGTTAGATGAAAACCTGATTAGACTCAAGCTAATATCTTTCAACCGTTAGATCAAACTTAGCTTGTTATAGATAAATGAAATGTACATTCGTTTAGGTTTGAGTAACTGTACCTAAACGTGTACACTAGGTTGGCTCAACAGTAGTTAATCGAAGTTAGCTATATGAATACTCTCATATCAACCTTATTCATCTTAACAACAACTAGTTCAAATGACTCAAATTAAACTAGTTATAGAGTTTTTCAATTGTTATACTCTCATAGAAGTATACAAGAACAAAATTGAAGCAAATTCGGTTTGATTCACTCGAATCAATTTATGAAAATTATAGCCACGGTTTGCATAGAACGCATTCCTTATTATATAAATGTATTAGTTCATGAACAAACCGATTTTAGAACTTTAACCACTCAAGTACGCAAACGGGTGCACATATTTAAGTAGCTGGTCTGAGTTTGGGTTCGCCAGTATGCAAACGGGTACACATACTTCCAAACACAACAAAAATTCCCAGACCCAAACCTTACTCCAGTACGCGCATGGGTATGTATACTTAGGCACTTGGAATTTCACAACTAACAAGTACGCATACGGGTATGCATACTATAGTTCTGGACATGGATCACATATATGCAAGAACGCATACTATGTTCATAATCCAATGATGGTTAAGTGTTCTAAACTCTATTTAAATCATTGAAACATTCTTAGAGGATGAAAATAGTTGTTTTCACGAACTATTAGCATCAAAGCAATTTTCAAGTTATTGAAACAATCATTACGAAGCATTTCAAGTCTACACCAAATGATTGTATCACACAAACCATGTAAAATGTTACTCGGCGATTTTCACATGATCATGTTTTGAATTTTGTCAAGAATATAAGATGCACTTGGTTGAATCGAAAGCTTACCAACACATATTTCGAGAAATATGTAAGCGAGTTAAACTCATCTCGAAATATCAAATGTGCATAATCGAATACTAAATAGTAATACGACTTTTTTCTCAATATAAGATATAGAGTAGAAATAGACTTTCCAAGTGATAGATGAGTTTTAGTCTCCACATACTTTTTGTTGATGAAGTTACACAAGCTCTCCTTAGTAGTTATTCGTCTTCAAATGATGAACGTCGTGAAGTCTAGTGCTCAAATACAAGATTTATACCTAGTCCAAGACATCACTATAAGTAGACAAGAAATCAAGATTTATAGTTTTGATCACTAACATTGACAAACAAGTTTGGGATTGAAACGCTTGCGAGTTTGACCGAGCAGTGCTCTAACAGAGATGATTTCAGCAATGATACAAATAAGGTTGTACCTTACTAATCTACTTCCTTTCTAGGTGAGTATTGATCGAACCTGGTGGTCTCTCCATCTTCCTTTGTGGAGCCACGACCTTAACTACACTTCCACCAAGTATAGTTGCAACGCCTTAGTCTATAGTGTACCCTATACTGAGGATTTCTAACCTTGCAGGAACATTTGCAGCTGGTAAGTGTGATCTTTTCACGTTGTCGATATCAGTGTACTTTATGAAATCGATTATTCCTTGTCACTTCATATTTACATTTGTGGTGTACAAGAATCAATATGAGACACAGTGGGAATACACCACGGCAATTCCAGTCGTTCCCTTAGAAAATACTTTTTCTTAGCTCCCCCTAATAACGGGAAGACTGTCTCATTAAAAAGACAACCCGCAAATCTAGCGGTAATAGATCTCCTGCCAAAGGTTTTAAAACGCAGATAATTGTTGGGAATAAATATCCAACATAACTACTAAACGATTTGAAGACCCATCATAGTAATATAATGGCACATATATAGTGCAACCAAAAATGCGTAAAAGCACGAATGTCAGGCTTAAATTCAGTTACCAACTGATACACAGAAAAGGTTGACTAATATTGGGTTCTAAAACGAATTAAGTAAAGATGCATGTAATATTATATTTCCCCAAATCAATAAATGGTAGGTTGGTATGCATAACATATTCCTTAGACACCATCTGTAACCTTTGATGGTAGCCTCTACGAGACCATTGGGTACAAGATACTCTATATTGATCCTATTAAACATGCAATATTCACCAAGTCATTTTGATGTAAATTCTGTAGCATTAAAAAGGATGGTGAGCCTTTGCACTTCTCCTTATGTAATATGTGCTATGAGTTCTAGAAAAATTAAACGTACCATTTATTGTGAGCAATAACTGATTCAATGCGTCGAATCATCCACCAGAGCCATAAATCACTTGAATGATCTGCATTCTGCATGGATATATGTTCCCTAACAACATTTTATTTCTTTGAAGAATGAGTTATCCACCATTTGCATCGAAATAAAACATGATGGTCTCAATCATATTTTACTAAAGAAAGACTTTGTAAGATGAGTAATGTGCTTTCTTACTCTAAAGCATAATGGGGAGAGGCAGTGCAAATCTAGTAACTTTAGAAATCACTGATTGTGATAGATGCCGTAACTTCACATTCTATTAGTTCATTGTCTTGTACACTCAAATGAAGTGACGCCCGTGTTAGTACTTTCAAAGAGGAACATCGTGTCACAACCAATGTGCCTTATGGTTATGTCAAAGTCTTTATGAATCAATCCCAATCAGTTCATTGTTATGGGTTAATATATATTCAGTAATTCACTAGATTGACACATTAATTTTCTAAGAATATGCTTCCTTCCACATTCATTAGAAATAATTTATAGATGCATGAACACAAAGGTAGGTTTCCAAAAAGGTAGGTAATAGTTCACGCATGAACACCCTTTGCACTTAACAAGGTGTAATTAGACCCTAGTACATATATATCTTATGTGATTTTTAGTCTTTGTTCCAACTTGGCAACAAATTTTTAAGCAGAGATTCGCTCGACGATCCAATCATCGTAGTCACATTATTACGTAACAAACGTCGGATTCAACTCAATTACTTTAGAGTGAATATATGTTACGTTTCATCCAGATATATTTCAAATGCTCTAGAGAATATATCTCTCATGGGAATGATGTACTTTTCATTCCATAAGCGCAGACATCTGATCTAGTTTAATTAAATAGTCAATTGGCAAAGCAAAGTTCTTCTTGTCATTAACGTTGATGTCTAAATCATGACCTCCTCTACAAATTGGTTGCTACTAAGATACACACATTACATTGTATATACTAACACCTATGACCAGGTGCATTTCCAACTCTTTCATTTATGATCGGAGATAGAATTACATTCTAGCTGATCCCATGTTCGGTTGATACTTGTGTGTTGGTGTTATTATTACCGAAGACAAAAGTACATCTTTGTCTCATGATACATATGTTCCTCCAAGTGGATTACATCCCACAGAAAATTCAAATTTGGGGAAAAACAAAAATGAATACATTGGCATCGAGTTGGTACAACCAATTAAACAAAAAAAATATCATTCAACTATACCTAAAATATAATATTGAAGAGAACAAGGTAACAATAAAACTCTTAATGGTCGAGATCAACAGTCATTGTTTAAGTTGACCGTTTATATGATATGGACTTATCTTAAGACAAAAACAAAATATAACCACGCATGTTTTAGAAACAGGTAAATAATCCTAACAAACATTCAATGTAAAACCCCCGCATTATTTATATACCTCACCTTTGGTTCCCGCTGTATATGCACAAAACCAAAACACCATTGGTCGCGCACATCGTGATACCAAGTCGGGACGGAACAAGACATCTGAAAAACGGGAACACCGCTGACACAAGGGGGCAGGAGTACACCGGACCGGATTGGGCCGGACCAGGTCGGATTTGGGCTGGACCAGACCGAGTTTAACTGGACCGAATCAAATTGGGGTTGGACCGGACCGGGTTGGGCTAGGATTCCAGTGGGACAGGATGGAACCAGATATCCTTTCCTTCTCCTTTTTTAGGAGAGAATTGCAGACGACATGTTTCCTTCTCCTTCAGAGAATTGCAAACGACGGCCCATAATCAATCACGACATACCATTAAATATATTATAAAATAATATAATCAATCGCGGTATAAATAAACATACAAACATATATTATGTTACAGAATATAATTAATCTATCGATCATGGGATTTGCACAGGAAAATTGGGTTTTTGATTGGATATGCCAAAATTAAAAACAAGAAAAAGAAAAAAAAATATATAGGAGAAAATAAATCCAACTTATCTGATTTGATTCCAGAGATTTCAACATTAGGTTAACGATCTAAATCATCCATCCAGGGGAAAAAAATCAACCGATCCCATATAATTCTGCGAGCTTCGTGCATGGTAACGTTTTGCAGTGGAAATATAGGAGAAAGTAAAGATACAGATAGTAGTTTCCATTGAACATCATCATTAGATTACATGGAACAATATCCCTAGATACCTAGTTGGGCTGCACATCCATGGGCCGTAAGCTCTACAACACAATAGATAGTATATGTTCTATTCGTAAAATAAAAATAAAATACCATATGTTAAATTTCGACTAGTGTTGTTATATTACAACCATTTTAAGAAATCATTTATTTACTCGTTGCATAAATATCAGAAAAATATTTTATTTGGAAAAACAAAAAATAAGTGTGCTGACATGCCACAAGATGGAACAATATGGTTATTCATATGTTGTGCCTATGTGTCATGATATAGTTATTTCTGACTAAAAAGAACAACAAATCACAATATGCCTTGAACTCCTTGCATAACAAGGAACACAGTACGCTAGGCATGCTTCTTCGTGTGTTGTGACATTACAAAACATCATGTTTTACACCTCCAGTTTATAGTTGTTAGAGCATTGCTCGGTTGAACCACCAAGAGTTGGTATGTCAAGTTTGGTTGTCATATTTTAGTTTCGAAACTCGAAGCTGCTTGATTTGATTACTAGAGTCAACTTCGTTAGGTTGGACTAGGAACAATAGAAATTTTTAGACTCGCTCATATTACTATGAAGAACCTGAGGACGTATTGACATCAACGAACACGTCATCCTTCCGTTTGAGGTTAGTAACACACTTGATTTGTTCCATTTATGTCTTTGTTTCTTTCAAGTCGGTTTACATTGAAAACATAACATACAAAGTTTTATTACGTGTCTGTAGTATTAATGACTTGATCAATTTAGTATGATTAAAATGTCAAGGATACTTTTTTCATACAACTTTAGTAGAGTATAGATTATCTATTAGACTTTGTAGATTCAACATATCACTATTTGATAATTCGTTATCATTCAGTGTACATGTTGAACTTTCGGGTTGATTCCATACCTCGAAAACTATGGTTTCAGAATATAAGGAAATAGACTTGCGAAACTCGTTTTGTAGTTGAAAAGGATCCAAAGGATATATTCAAGACCGATCCCTTAAACAAGTATATTTAGTAGGACCGATCCCTTATCAAGGATATCTACTGGATTCAGTCTGAAGGATCTCTACTAGGATGCGGAGACACTGAAACTATCAAAAACAAATATTTACCCCTAAACCATGTTTCACACTTATGTTATAACGATGACAGCTTCACACTTATGTTATAACGATGCGGAGACACTGAAACTATCAAAAACAAATATTTACCCCTAAACCATGTTTTTACTGCACAAGGAAGTGCGTAAAGAACAAAATATGGGGATTCTATTGAGACTGGGGAATTATCAATTGGCTCATGCACGGTATTAGATACAAGGACGTCCTCTGGGTATTTGCATGCAAAGTATTCCAACAAATTTTTTGAAGCACATAATTCTAACTCTAAATTAGGAAACTTTTGGAAGTCTAGGGGACTAGAAACAACCTCTAAGTTGGGTGAAAGATCTTGCGAGATAGGTTCTTCTAATAAATTAGACGAATCGTCTACACAATCATTCACAGGGTCATCTATATATTCAGTATGGGACAGAGAGTCACTACATGATTCATCATCATCATAAACAAATAATCTTTGACATTCAAGAACTCTCAATCTTTATTCCAAACTAGGTGGTGTGTGTTTATAATACTTCTCGTATATCTCTAAAGGAGATTCTTCACTTACCTCATGTGGATCAAAAAATCCATATCGTTGCCTCTGCATGTATTCACCAAGCGTCATCTCAGACGAGGATGCATGCTGATTTGAATTTCTACGCTTATATTCTGCCAATGTCATCTTAGGTGACGTCTCCTCGGAAGAAGTCATCATCCTCAAAAATTCCCTGAAAAAAATACAAAAAAAAAACACATAAAAAGGAAAAAAAAAATAATCTAAAATAAAATGAAAATACTGTACAAATAATAATAAAAAAAATAAAAATAAAAATAAACCTAAAAATTAATCTAAAAACAAATCCGCGTCGGCGGCGCCAAGATGATACTGTTTTTATTTTTGATTGTCGTTGTATTTTTAGTAAATATGATTCGAACTCTAAGACTTGTTAAGATTAATTTTAAAGGAATAAAATAGAGAGTTACTGGGTCTAGGATTCGACCAAACTCATATCAATAGGTTCAATTATTCATTCTCAAACAATTATCGCTCGACAAATAAAACAACATCGACTCTTATTCTTGCCAAGGTAGATTCTCCAAACATTAGTTATAAATCGTAAGCATGGGACATCAAACATCTAAGCAAGCATGACCCATCTAATAAAATAATAACTAATTTTTTCAAATCATAATTTTATTTTAATTAAGTGCAAAAGTCAAATAGAAAATAAAACAAATTCACCCATGTATAAAGTCCGGCTCCTCCGTTGACCCAGTGTTGGGGTCTAGCTTCTCATGATAAAAACACACTCAAAAAAATATGATTTATAGCTCAAATGGTGTTTTTATTAATAAAAAAATGAATCTGCAACGCTATATAGGCGTTACAGAAATCACTGTTACAATATTTGTTGCAAACTGAAGCTACTTGTTACAACAGACTGTTACAAAATTTAAGACGCTAGGATGTAGGAAAAATAAGACACTAGAAATAACGACTGCAGTTTGCAGTCTTATTTTCTTTGTGTCTTATTCACTCTGCAACCTCCTATTTTACACTCAGTCTCTGCCCCAAACTCTCAATGTCCCTTCTCTATGATCCTAGCTCCCTTTATATACTCGACAAGTCTCAAATATTTCGTGTTAACTGCTGATAATCCTCACAGTAAAGAGAGAATATTTCCCGAGATATTTTTTCTTTTCCTACCATGTTACGGGATTTGCTTCCCATTTTATCCCTTTCACACGTCTTATGGTCGTGTACACGTCCCATAGTGTTCTAAACATGCTCAAAACACAAGCCAATCCTCCCCGAGCATACTTCAAACTCTGTTTTGCTGAGAACTTCCCTGTTTTGTTTCAATCCACGTAACATTCCTCATCACTCGAATCCAAGTCACTTACCAACCCTGATTCACCGAAACAGGCTGGTACTACTCCAAATCCACGCTTGAATCTCACCCAAATTCTTCACAGGTCCGAATAGAATTTCCCGGAGAAGAGTAAACCCGAGAATACCATTTTCTTCAAATTCACGATTCTATCCAATTCTGGTAGAATCAAAGGCTATCTCCAACCCTGATTATACATTAAGAACAAACCCAATTAATCTGAGCGATCGAGTCTCCCTCTAACAACTCCAAAACATGAACCCTAACTTTTCCGGTCACTGCAACAATTTGATTTGAATTATCCAGCCCAATTCTTTCGAATGCGATGACTATACCAATCCTATTTAGTGTTACCAGGTCCAACAAAACTGAATCCAGCGATTGAATCTTTCCCGAAACACCCAAAAATCTGAACCCTAAAATAAGTTCTTGCTGTAACTATTTTCCCGCCAATTTTCAAGTTCAAATCGTGGAAGATGAAGGTGCCCCTTAACCGTCTATGGAGTGTAACTAGCAGGTGTCCAACTGAGATGCCCCTTATCAATTGAGGTGCCCCTTATCAATTAAGGTGCCCCTTAACCAACAGTGAGAGTCCGAATAACACGTGTCCTCCGGGGTCCAAAAACCACTTTTCGAGCAACTTTCTCCATAAGAGGTTATTTCACAAAAACACCTACAAACAAGTTTATTAGTGATAAAATGAGTCCCAGCTAATGTATTTATGGGTGAAAATGTGTCGCACTTTCGTGCTCATCATGGTGTTTATGTTATTTCTTTTCCGCACTATATTTTGTTATGTAATTGAAATATCACAGGTTGTGCGCTAATATCAATCAATTAGAATATCCAACCTTTGGTTGTTGATTACATTGATTGACACTTGAACATTGGTCTTAGGTACCGTTCAAGTAATTCCTCTTATATTAAATCGGGCTCGAAGATTTCTATTTGCTGATTGCGGACTGAATTAAGAGTAAGAGATATTAAACTCTTTGATATAATTTATTCTAGATTGAGTCTAACTGTCTAGTTGATTCTCTAGAAAGTGTATTGGAGTAAGTCCTCTCAGATTGCCAAACTAATTGTTGGGTACAGTTGTTAGACCCCCACATGTTCACAAACGAGTCTTGGTTATTACACTATAAATAGTAAAGCTTGTATGCTTATAAACTCATCCCTTGGAGACATTACCTAATCATTTATATGGGAAGACTACTAGTATTATTTTGGTAATACTTATTGGAGACGAAAAATATCCTAATTAGGTGAAATATCTCATGTGGCCTTCGTTTAAAGTCATCTCTGGGATCAAGAAGCTTTTGTAGTACCGTTGGTAGGAAACTAAATCGTGTTGTTACTTTAGTTTTCTATTATTGATTTGATTGACTAATGGTGAAGTTGAAACTTGACAGATCTAGTTTTTTTTTATTATATGATCCTTTTCTTCAAATATAATAAGGTCACTCGAACTAGTTCAAGTATCGAAGAATTGAGATCTGCTTTATCGATTTAAGATCTAAAGATAGGTTTATTGATAATCCATTCTTAACGGACTCCATTCTGTGCGTGATCGATCATTAGTGAAATCAAGTTGTTTGTGCAGGTACTAGAGTGATGCTACAACACAGAGGAGTCTCGATTCCTTGCACTGTGTATGTTTTCTTCGAGAGCAAGAAACCATCCATCATCTCCTGTTTCGTTGTGACTTCGTCTAATTTCTATGGAACTACTTCACAAATATATGTAGTGTATATTGGGTGATCAACAACAATGTCAGACAACAACTTGAAGCATGGAACAATAATGGAGTAATTAAGTGGACATTTCAAAGTAAATTTTCCTCTCATCCCATATAAAATCATATAGGAGAATTTGAAGAATAGATGTATGCACGTTGCAAGGCCAATGGATACAAATGAGATGAAGTCTTTGATGAAACAAACAATCATCCTTTGGAATAGTGTAGAGGGTAATTTTCATAATTTGCCAATTGCTTATGCTTTGCTTCATTGGTAAATAACTATTATGTTGTAAGCTGAAACTTTTCCTATTGTGTTCGGCTACAACAAAAACTCTATACATATTCTTATTTTTTACAATATAACATTTACCTTTTTTTAGAAAAAAAAATACTTTATGGCTTGATACATCATAGCGAGGAAAATGGATAGGGGTATTCAGAGAATTTTGTTTTTTTACAGTGTGTTGAATTTTTTGGAAAGGTAGGAATAATATTGCTTCGGTGGAAGGTCAAAATTCAGGAAGGAAATTATTCATTTTATTTAGGCCATCATCATCTTATGGTGTTCTAATTAAGTGCTTTTAAAGACGCTTGTGCGCATTTTTTTCTTCGCATCTGAAAGTCTTTCATAAGATATTGATTTTTGATTCCGAAACCTTATAAACAGTATTAATTAATTATTTATTTATGTATTAACTTTTTTCTTCCAAAAAGTATGAATACCCGTATATCGTCGAGATTGTTGTTCTCATGCAACTTTCTTTTCATTATAAATATCTTGCAGAAAAAACATTCTTTTGTTTTTCGATTGTTGAGGCTGCCTGGAATATAGGGAATTAAGGAACCCTTATGTGAAGATTTATTGCTAAGCTAAAGAATGTTAAATACTTCCTTATTGCTTGGAAGAAGAACAGATTCACCAATTTCGATAGCAAGTGGTATCTGTTAAATCTCATCTTGTGTTTGTTCAAGAAGCACTTCAAAATACTCTTTCCTGATCTGCAATTATTATTCGTGAGAAGGAAGCTGTTAAAGACTATAATAAGAAGGCTACATATGAAGAATATACGAAGAAACAACTGTCCAGAGTTCAGTGGTTGCAGTTAGATGATAATAATACTCTTTTCTTGCACAAGTATATAGTGGAGAGAAGAGACAAGAATAAAATTTTGGATCTATATGACTCCAATAATAACAAATCACTACCGATGAGGACATAGATGGGGAGTGCATTAAATACTATTTGGATCTGTTTACACAACAAAGTGTCATCCTATTGGATAACAATGCTTGGGAAAAGATTGAGTTTCCTCATGTTGTTTCTCATATTGATATTGATCTGCTGGTTCAACCAATTTCGAATGATGAAATCATTTATGCTCTCTCTTCCATAGACTCTGATAAGGCGTCGGTACCCGAAAGTTTCTCTTCTCATATCTTTTGGAGAATCATTGGGCTGATTTTATTTCTAGTTTTCAAGCTTCTAGGTGAGGTAAATACTACCCTTGTTTCTCTTATTCCAAATTCTTGTAATGCTTCTTCTTCAATGACTACAGACCTTTATCATGTTATAACGTTATATACATTTGTATCACCAAAATATTAACTGTTAGACTCAATCATGTAGTGGAGAACTTGGTCAGTCCTCACCAGTCAGCCTTGTGGTAGGTTCATACAACATAATATTATGCTAACCCATGAGCTCTTAAGGAACTATCGTAGAGACAGTGGTGCGCCAAAGTGCGTTTTGAAAATAGACTCGATAAATGTGTATGAATCCACCAGATATGATGTTATTCTGATAAATCTTGAGAAGTTTAACATTCCTCTGAAGTTTATTAGGTGGATTAATATGTGCATAACTTCTTCCAAGTTCTTAATTATAGTGAATGGCTCAGTCATTAGCTACAGTGAGATCTCTCTTTATACCTTTTTGTGCTTATTATGGAAGTTTTTAACTCTATTTTGCTTAGGCAAGTGGACTTGGGGTTCTTCTCTCTTCACCCAAGGTGCAAAGACCCTCGTGTTATCCATCTTTGTTTTGCAGATGACCTCTTGGTTCTTATGAAGGGTGATCGATGTTTAGTCTGTCAGGTCTTTAGCTTCTGGTCTTATAAATTTTTCATCCTAAACTGGTCTTATGTTCAACCGTAGAAAGAGTAGAATTTTCATGTCTTTTGTAGATCCTACTACTTCGTTGCGAAAAGGACTATGCTAGATTTTTGGGTAGTACTCATGTCAAATATATGGGCCTCTCATTACTCTCACCTAAACTCTCTCATTCATAATTGTACTTCTCTTATTGGTCGCCTTTTTTATAGAATAAAATTATGGAAACCAAGAGCTCTCTCCTTCGTTGGGAGATGCCTTCTCATTAAGGATGTTCTGAGTATCTTGCTTATTTTATGGATTCCTTGTTTTCCCATTCCTAAAAATACCATTAATATTCTTAATTGTATATTCAGGAGGTTTTTTCGGACATGGATTATCTCACCGAAAAGCAACCCTCTGTTAAATAGGTTTCAGTTTGTCTTTCCTAAAGAGAATAGGGCTTGGGATCAGATGTATTATGACGACAAATACATATTCAAATATCAGGAATATCTGGGACATCTTGAGCAACAAGGATACTCTATGGGTTAAATGGGTTCAAAATAACCTTATAAGGAACAAATATTTCTGGTTTCTCAAGAATCTCGCTGATGCGTATTGGTGCTGGAGGAGAAATCTATACCATATAAATATTGATTATGAGTTCATCGTCTATCTAATAGGTAATGATAAAACCACCAAGCTTTCGAAAGACAAATGGCTTCCTCAAGGAAGTCTCCTACATCTTTTTCCTTCTCATATTTTTATGGTTATATCCATCATATTGATGCAATAGTCAGTAGCTGCTTAGAAATGGAGAGTGGACTATATTTCATAACCTATCTAATGCTCTTGGCGCCACCATATTGGATATTACTAGAATTTGGATAGATCCTCTTTCGGAAGATAAAATTGTTTGGAATGCTGGCAGTTCTCGTGAGTACACTCTGGAGGAAACTTATAATGCTCTAAGGAAGCGTATTCCGTGTAAACAATGGTAGTCTCTAGTTTGGTACCCTCAGTGCATTCTTAGGCATTGTTTTATAAAGTGTGGGTTGCTCTCCGTAGAGGCTTGAAGAAGAGATTCAAGTAGTTGTCTCGGGGTATGAGTCTGGTGTGTGTGATCTGCAACTGTATTTTGGAGGATAATTTTCACCTGCTTTTCAAGTGCAACTTTTCTTCCTTCATTTGGGATAAATTTATGTTTCTCACGGGCCTTAAAAGCATCAATATAAGTGACTGGGATAGTCAGATCAGACGGTATATGGGTCATAATGGAGACAATATTGTTGTACTCTCCACAAGCTTGCTTCTATTGATTTTATCTATAATATTTGGGGGAGAGGAATAGGAAGATCTTTACTCATAAAAAATTCACGAAGGAGTTTGTGTTTATTAAATTGTGGCAAAGTGAAACTTAAATTGGAGGCTAGCACAATCTCAATGTTTGGAGGTAACGAGAACATGAATATCTCTTCGAATTGGAGAAGTCACGTTAATTTTATCATTACAGGTCGTACTGCTGTCACCGGGTCTAAACCAAGCAATGGAGAGGTTGTTGTAAATACTGAGGGATCTTATAGACAAGATGGTGCTGGTTATGGTGCTATTGTAAGAGATGAAAATGTCATTCCATTAGGTATAGCTGGTTCTTCTAAACCTAAATCTATCATACTTCATGAGTTGTAAGAGGTGAGATTGGTCTTCAACTTGCTAATGTGCATATCTACTCAAAAATTTCTCTTTGCACCGATTCCATGACTGTTATTAATTACGTAACGAATCCTTCTGACAATCCTCTATGGTTCTTCCATCGTGTTTAGGAGTCTACAAAACATCTTCGTGCTAGTTCTCTACCTTGTAGGGCGGTTCATACTTATACAGAAGCAAACGGAACGGTCGATTTGCTAGCTAACACCCTTCCAGCTGGTGAGTTTGTGGAGATTACTACTAGTTTTTTCATGGAAGACTTGAAATTTTTTATAATAGAAGACGCAATGAATAGAATTTATTATAGGTATTTTGACATAGGTGAGAACCAGAACTGTAGCTCTCCTGGAATTTTGTCTTTTTGATCTTATTTTCTTGTTTTTTCTCTTTGTTGGTTTGCCCCGTCTTCTTTCCAAATTAATAAAAGAAAAGTATCAGTACCAAAAGCACGGCCCTGAAATTAGGCCTTAACTAAAAGCACGCCTCAACCATTGGCATTTGGAAAGAGGAAGAGAGGAATTAACTGTATCTGCTTATGTGGCCGGTTAACGGTTTGACAGTGGCGGTTGGATATCCGCCATAAGTGTTAGGTCCTGGCCCATGCGGTTATGTGGTCTGGCAGTGGCAATGGACTCCATTCAATGCAAATGACATGAACACCTCTCAAGTGGAGTCAATGGACCCTCCAACCTCAGATTGCTTGCTATTTTGTCCACTATGTTGTTGGACTAATTGTCCCGGCTTGCTCTTTTGTCCGTAAAATACACTACAGGGAACATGCCATACAAATTCGCACGTTGAATAATATGCTTCGGCCTATCAACATTACATGCACTGAATGGAAAGACTTGAACCCATTATTTCAAATACGGTTGTTATCAGAGTTGCAATTCTGCTGAACAGAAAACTAGTACTTGGCTTACCAGCCATTACAACATCAAACAGATACGAATGAAAATTCGAATCTCAAAGATTCGGTACACCATAAATCTAACAATTAAATTAGCTAGCCAATTACAACGACTATATTCACCAAATCAAGTTTATGCAACCTTACCTGATCTTGGTGTGTAATTATTTTTTTCGCATGATTATCTTGTAAAACATTTATTATTGCAAGAAACAAAACAAAGTTAAAACAACAACAAAGAACATCACAAACAATTCACAAAGAAATCGAGTTGCCAAATTTTCAAAGGGGATTTGACAAGGGTTTCATGTCCATATAATCCGTTTCCTCGAGTAATTTTGATAACTAACTAATCCCTTTTAATCAAAACTGAACATTTTAGCCCAACTTGATGACATGTAGTTTCACTAACTTGATGGTGGCAGTGTACCAAGATGCATACTGTAGCTGACGTGATTTTGGTGCAGAAGAGATGAGATTCAAATTATCAGTTTTGGAAAGAAGGGGTTATAAGAGTTTCCAAAATAAACTTTAGGAGCAGACTTAGTTTGGCATAAAATGTTCCGTCTCTAATAAGGCCATGAACCGATATAATTCCCCGGGGGATAGTATTCGCATGTAATGAAGGTATCACCGCTATCACAGACAATCTGAGCGCAGCCAACACGGATAGTTGATCTCCATACAATTTGCGTATAATGTGTGCACACTTTGTCAGGTAAACAAGTATTAGATTTATAATCATACCACTGTTTCTCAGCAACCCATTCACCAACAGCAATTGTTGCGTTCCAATACTTATGCCCTTGCCCCCAAAACAAATTCTCACCGAACCCTTCTCCGGGTGAATGAATTAATTCGCAATCTCCACGCCTTTGATTCGAGTAAACCCTAGCATATCTTGCTAACAAAGGTTCCCATACGAGTGGTGGTACTCCTACAACTGCTCTAGCAGCATTGTGGCTTACCAGCATTTGGTTTATGAAATCTGTAGCATTTTGAGCTGCATGGGTTGTATTGATGAAGCAGCTAATGAACAAAACAAGAAGACCGGAAAAGAGTAATTGAAAACATGAAGAAGCCATCGAAACTAGAATTCCAAGCCTTAAGGAACTGGTTTTTGATCAATGTGTTTGGCTATGAAGATTTACGAGAGTTTACTAGCTTCATTTATAGACAAAAAAAGAAGAAGTAGTGTTTCTTGAATTATAAGACTGCATGCATGTGCTTTACAGCTAACATTCGGGTTTTTATATATTGTGCTTGTTAGATAACCAATTACTTACGTAGCTAAGTTTGGATATTACGTGATGATTCTCATGAAGAATTTAGTCTTGATAGTACAAACTACAAAGAATTATACAGATCCAACCTTACTTTAGGGTTTCTTTGTTTTTTTTTGGGGGTAAGCATCACCTTTACGGTTTCTTTGATTGTTGTCATTTACAAGAAGATGAGACTATTATATAACCATATCCGTCTTTTAGGTATTAGGTATATATTGTCAAGTTAGAAGAGATCTTTGGTTCAAAGTTTTGTCATACTTGACAAATTGATCGATAGAGACCATTTTACTTAACATATAATGCATAATTAATATTGCTTATGCAGCAATTTAGGGATGCCGAGGTTCCTCTTAAGCTTGAATATCATAGAGATAATTATAGGGTCTACTCAACATCTAAATCCTTACGTATAAATTTTCAAACAAGTTGTAAATTTATCTTTGTTTTCTTGGTGCAGGAAAAATGGGTAAAATTCTGTAGAAATCAACAGCCTTAAGCATCAAATTTCCAGTGTTTAGAAACATAACGCCTAGGGTCGATACTACAGACTGTAGAAATAGCCCGTGCCAAATGACCAGACTCCATAGGGAGTCTCTTACGGCTAGAAACAATACTAAATGGAGGAGCATTTCTAGGAGCATCAGACTATCAGAGGGTGGCCTGGACTGCTTTATACTCTTGAGTCTTGAACAAGATTTTGACATCGATCCTATAAGCATCGCTGGCCCTGTGGCTGTAGATGTCAATCTGTCCATGTGATTCTCCAACAACAGAAAACGTAGCTTTATTTTGCTACTGTTGTGCTAACTACTTAACTTGGTTCCATAAAAAGAAAGACTTACGTACCATTCCACTTTTCCTTGATTTCAAACTTGTTTGATTGAGTGAAAGTGTACACGAATACTTTAATCCCAGAGGGCAGAGTGCAGAGACAAACTAAACATATACAATGGGCTGAGAATTCTCCGGTTCAGGAATCAATCGGGTCAAACTAATGCTAGCTTGCAAGTTGTGGTGCAAACAGGAGTCATGATGCCACATGTATGGAATAGCTCGGACGGGCCAGCACAAGGGTTAATTCAGATGAACCAGCACTAAACCATAGTATAGTATATTAACTTGGCATAACATTCTACTATGATTCGGTATAGTTTTCAAAAACAGTTTTATGTGATTTGGTATAATTTTCAAAAACAGTTTTCTGTTCTCAAAGACAGAGAAAATAGAAAACAGGAGAAAATGCATTTGGTAGGGACATTTTCAGAAAATGTTTTCTATCTGTTTTTGAAAATAAAAAAATGAAAACAACAAATTATTGTTTTCTCTGTTTTTTGTTTTTTCTGCTCTTTGTTCCTTTTTTCTTTTCAGAACAAAGCAAGAGATTGGGGGAATGACTGCAAGTGAGTCATGGCTAATATCACTTATCTTAGACGAATCTTTACATTTGATCGGATTTAGTTGAATTTTCTTGTTTTCAAAAACAGTTTACCAAACAATTTTTAGAAAATGAAAAAAGGTATATTTTTAAAACAGTGGAAAATTATTTTTGAAAACTGTACCAGACATGCTCTAAATATTTCCAAGCCAATAGCAGTGTTGTCAATACGAGATTTTTTTCTCTGGTCAGCGAAAGAGATCTATTGATAAAAAAGAAAAGAGTGCCAGAAGCGTTGTTCCACTCAAAATAAAAGAAGTAAAAAGTAAAAACAGAAAGTAATATATTAGTAGACTGTTGTTAAGCTTAATGAGGTTCAGAATACGACTTTGGTCACTTCTTCATAATATTAATGAAACTAAATTTCGAGAGACTTTTTTTTTTTTTTTTGAGAAGAAAAAATATATATTGAAGGAAAAAGATATGTATAGGGAGGGTGAGTCAAAAGACTCCCGGAGAAAAGAGAAAAAAGCTATTTACAAGTTTAAAATGTCTTCCCAATTGTACAGAATTTGAATCATAGAGTAATCTCTAAAGATTTCCGTTGCCATACTCCACAGGTGAATATTCAGAACAATTGCATGAATCAATTCATCTTTTGATTTACTTCTTCCCCCATGATTTCTTCTATTTCTTTTTAACCATAACTCCCAACTGATAGCAAATGGTAGCAGATGCCATATAGTTCTTTTTCTCAGTGAGTGACTATCTAGCCTCCACATTTGCATCATCGAAATAAAGTCCTTATCCATTACACACATTACTTGAAGAGAGATAATGAATAAGTTCCACAGATGAACAACCCAACTACAAGTAAGAAAAAGATGGTCCTGAGTCTCAACTACCTCATTACATTATAGACAAAGATTGGAAGGAATTGTCATTCCTCTATATTCCAGCATACTTCTTGTTGGGACAGAGTTATGCATTCCATCCCAAATATTAAACAAAACTTTAGGAGACTGTTTGACACTTCAAACATGAAAAAGCGGGGGTCTAACAACCACACCCAACAATTCGTTTGGAAATCTGAGAGGACTTACTCTAATACACTTTCTAAAGAATCAACTAAACAGTCAGACTCAATCTAGATAAAAGTATATCAAAGAGTTTAATATATCTAACTCTTAATTCAATCCGCAATCAGCAAATAGAAATCTGCGAGCCCGATTGAATATAAGAGGAGTTAACTTGAACGGTACCAAAGACCAATATTCAAGTGTCAATCAATGTAAATCAACAATCAATGGTTGGATATTCTAATTGATTGATCTTAACGCACAACCTGTGATATTTCAATTATATAACAAAATATAATGCGAAAAAGAAATAACACAGACACCAGAATTTTGTTAACGAGGAACCGCAAATGCAGAAAAGCCCCAGAACCTAGTCCAGTTTGAACACCACACTATATTAAGCCTATACAGACACTAGCCTACTACCAATGAACTTCGGAATGGACTGTAGTTGAACCCTAATCAATCTCACACTGATTCAAGGTACAGTTGCGCTCCTTATGTCTCTGATCCCAGCAGGATACTACGTACTTAATTCCCTAAGTTGATTTCACCCACAACCAAGAGTTGCTACGACCCAAAGTCGAAGACTTGATAAACAAATCTGTCTCACACAAAAAAGTCTATAGTATTGAATAAATCTGTCTTCCACAGAAATATCCAAGAGTTTTTGTCTTGTCTTTTGATAAATCAAGGTGAACAGTAACCAATTGATAAACCAGACTTATATTCCCTAAGAACATCTCAGTATTGTCAATCACCTCAGAATAATCTAAATCGTATGATGGGGAAACTAGATATTATGGAATCACAAACGATGAGACGAAGATGTTTGTGATCACGTTTTATCTTGCCGATCGGAGAAATTAATCTCGAGCAAATCTTAGAAAAGATAGTACTCAAACGATAGAATTGGGCAAGATCAGAACACGCAACTATAAGAGAAATAGCTGGGTCTGGCTTCACAATCCCAATGAAGTATTTCAAGTCGTTAACCTACAAGGTTTAGGAAAACCTAAGGTTAAAGGAGAATAGACTCTAGCTTATGCAACTAGTAACACACAAGAGGTGTGGGGATTAGGTTTCCCAGTCGCTAAAGTTCTCCTTTATATAGTTTTCAAATCAGGGTTTGCAATCTAAGTTACCATGGTAGCAAAGCATTTAATATTCACCGTTAGATGAAAAACCTGATTCAACCAAGCTAATATCTTTCAACTGTTAGATCGAACTTAGCTTATTACACACAAATGAAATGTATCCTCATTTAGGTTTATGAACCGTACCCAAACGTGTACACCCATGTTGGTTCAACAATGGTCAACCGAAGTTAGCCATATGATAACTCTCATATCAACCATATTCATCTTATCCATAACTAGTTCAAATGACTCAAATGAAACTAGTTAAAGAGTCGTTCAATTGCCATATTCTCATAGAAGTATACAAGGACACAATCGAAACAAAATCGGTTTGATTCACTCGAATAAATTCATGAAAATTATTTCCAAGGTTTGCAAAGATTGCATTCCTTATTATATAAATGTTTAGGTTGATGTACACAACCGATTTTAGAAAGTAACCCACTCAAGTACGCAAACAGGTACGCATACTTTGAGTAGCCGGACTTAAGTTTTGCTACGCCAGTATGCGTACGGGTGCGTATACTTCACACTTTTCCAAACTCCAGCAGAATTTCACGGAAGTGAACTTTCCGCTGGTATGCGTACGGGTACGCGTACTTTCCCTCATCAGTAACCACCAGTACGCGTACGGGTACGCATACTTCAGGTTCCCGATTTTGGATTTGTACACTAATGTGATTAACACACTATGCTTATATCTAAACATGGTTACATGATTCTAAACTCTTTATTCAATCATTGAAACTTTCTTAGAGGACGTTATATAGTCGTTGTTCACAAACTATTTTTCGTCAAAGCGATTTTCAAGTTATTGAAATTATCATAATGAAACATTCCAAGACAACACTATTGACGGTGGTTTTTAGTTCAAGGATATAATTGTAAAACCAGTATTTAATGCGCTGTCACCCTGCAAGGGGTAAAGCCATTTGAAGAGTGACGAGTGGAAAAACCCTCCTCGCTCATTGAGAAAATCAATATATATATGAAATTCACTCAGAATGGTGCGCGTATTAGCAATCCCAAATATTCAATGAATTCTATTTTTGGCAGCATTACCAACTAATGCATGACTTGCCTAGTATTTGTATATGCTATGTTCCCAGCCGAACTCTGATTATTGACATGACATGACGATTAAGTGTTCACTCTCAGCAGAGTAGCACGAATCTTCCGAAGTGCCAGTATTGAGATCTGCATGGAAGTACTCACACAGGCTACATCACTCTCTGAACAAAGAGAATTTTGTATCGACGCTTTTTTAAGATATCTCGATCGAACACGCTTAAATTCCTTAAGGAAAATCTAGACTGTTAATATCAGTCTCAAAAATAATCACAGCCGCACGATTTGGACGCGCAATTCAATAGGCCTAGCCTGCTCCTAACAGAATTAGGCAATCATCACGATGACCACCGGCGGGTGATAGGGTGTAGAATACATCGTATTTAATATCTATTGGTTATGCTTTATTTGTTATTTTTCGTGTGAATTATGTATTTTACGAGTGTTTTTGAGTTATTAGGTACTCTGGAGTCATATGGAGAAAAGAAGAAGAAATCAATCTCAATTGAGCAAAAAGGACAAAATGGTCATTTCACAGGAGAGTGCTAGTGGCAGTCTAGCCAAGGTTAAGGGGGTTTCCATCTGGGTGACCCTTATCTCAAGTGCCGGGGTGTCGGACTTCCTCTTCCTTGACCCGGTTGACTAACATAGACTGTTACTTTGACAGTTATATGTAACGGTGTCGTGATGGAATATTCCGTGGACGGAGAAGAAGATTCCAGCGACCGGCAGGGAGATTTCCGGTGGTACCAGTGAAGTTCCGGCGATCAAAATAACAGATTTTTGTGTGAGTTTCTCTCATGAGTTTGAAGAATTGGGCTTGGATTTGGAAAAGAAACTTGGAAGATTATGAGAATTGGACTTGAAATTGGAATTAGGCTCAAATTGGGAAAGTGGTGTTATTATGGAAAGGGATTCTATTCCTAAGAAGAATTGAAGCAAATCGAAGCCTATAAATAGAGAAGTTCTCTATACACTTTGACACACCCTTTTACACACACAACACTTCTCTTTTCTTTATTCATTGTGTGAACTCCTTAGCATGAGTAGCTAACTTTATTGATTCAGGATGAATTCCTAATTCTTAACATGTTTTGAGTTTTGTTTTTAAATCTACTTTGAAGTTTTTCACATGATTATCGTTTGTTTTTACTAATAGGAATGTTTATACATTCATGATTGATTGATAGGTCGTTTAGGATGCATACTAAATTGATTTGTTAATTGATCTAAATCTAGTGAAATTTAGGGGATAAGTAATCGTTTCTTGACTCTTTACACAAGTGGCAAACACGAGACCTTGCGGAGGGATTCCGTGGAGAAAATGTGTGTGAAAATAACGTTAGCAAGTAGACCTTGAGCTAAGAGTCTAACTACTAATATCAACCTAATAAATTCATAAATCTTAATGTGTTTAACTAAATTACATCTTGAGTGAGCTACTACTAGGTGGTTTGGTGAATAGAATCCGGTAGTCGAGAACTTCCGTATCCGGTGATACTAGGGATTTAAGGGTTTAACACTGAGCTAACTGTTTTGCCTACGGTTGGTGATAATCTGTGACTAATAAAAAGTGGAAAAGAACATAACTTGAATCATTGTTTTGCAACGAAGAAGGATTCCTTGATCTAATCTCTCTTGTTGGTTTCAACATACACCTTTAATTGCTTTGTTTATTTCTTTTACTTTATAAAATCTCATACCCCCCCTTTTTTGTGACATTATAAGACAACTAAAACCTCTTGCTCCTCATGGGAACGATCCTTACTATCGCTATATTACTTGTTAATTAGTGAGAAAAATATTAATTAATTTGTTGTGGTTACGACACGCATCAAATTTTGGCGCCGCTGCCGGGGAGCAGCGGAGCAACTTTAGTTGTTTTTATTTTTGTTTTTAACTTTGTTTTCTAGAATTTTTATTTCAGGTACCAGTTTTCCATGTACGGTGGATAAGAGCAAGCATATTACAACAATCAATATGGTTTTCAACCTCAACATTATGTCAACTTCCAGCCATCCTTAGGATACAGACTTTATGGATATTCTCATACATATCAATAACCTTATGACGGGTATGTAAGTGAACAATCACTAGGAGGGGAGGATAGTTATGCTTCTAAATCTATGTGTGATCTCCTCGGTGTAAGGCAACCTAGTTTGAGGGAACTTGAGAGAAGGTTTTATCAATTGATCGATGAAGGCCTAGCATCAGATGAAGAAATTCTTGAAGCTAAAAGAGCTTTAAGAATGGAGCGTGAAAAACGTTATTATATGGGTTACGATGATGATTTTGAACCTTATGAAAATTATTGTAACAAGGATAAAGTTATTCCAACTCCGGATCATAATAACGATCCTTCACCTATTTAAAAGCAGGAGATTGGGTGTGACTTACCTATTGTTATAAACGGTGTAACACCCTCACAAGATTTTGTAATTTATACCGATGAAAATCATTTTAGTGAATGGACCGATTCCGATGATGAGAATGTTGAAGAGATGATGCTAGAAGATGAAACCAAATTCATTGATTTTCTGGAAGACCCAATTGAACTTGCCAATGATTTTAATGATGCCGAGACTTTGGTGAAGGTAGAAAATAACAAAGAATGGTTGTAAGATTTGATAGAGGACCACGATATATAAGAGGTAAGAAATTCACTTGAATTTTCTAAGGATGAAGAAGATTACGTAATACAAGAGTTTTTGCAAGGTTTGTCTAACCCTTTGCATATTGATTCTTCTCCTTTACCTCTTATTGGTTTGAATGTGTGTGCTTCGAAAGTATTTTTGGATGATTTTGTTTCTCTATATCCACCATTGGAAACACTTGATGCTAATACTATGCAGGTTTGCCAAAAGGAAACCATGGAAGTTCCCAAATTCTATGTTCTTTAAACACTTCCGAGTGTGGAAAAGAATAAGTGTGGGGGAAGTTTCTATCGAGCGATAATTTCACTATTGTTTTCTTGTGCTAATATTTATATGAAGCTATTGTTTGCAAAACAGGTACTCTGGGTGGATCCCCAAATTTTACGATTGTTAGTATATGGGGAATGAATCTTACAAGAGCCAAGTCGGGCCGTCGACTTTAAAACAAGCGCTTCATGGGAGGCAACCCATAGGTTTTGTATTTCTTATCCTTTTGCTTTTTATTTTCCTTTTGTTTTGTTTTGTTTATTTATTTTTATTGTTCCATATCATATTTGAATTTCCCACCTTGACTTTACTTGGATGATTCAATTACATTGAGGACAATGTAAGGTTTAAGTGTTGGCGAGTGGTTAATCATATTAAAAAAAAATTTCATAAAACCTCCAACTTTTGGAGACTTTAGAGTCACTAGCATACTTCTAGGTATGTTTACATAGAGAATTCTGACCGACATAACTGAACTTGGAAGTGTTAGGGAACTACGTTCGGATTTCTTGCTTGTTAGAGTGTTAAATAATGGATTTAATCATGCCGGTGATGCAGATTAGGAGCAGGGAGACATGCATTATTAGAGTTGTTGATCAATCATTAGTGGAGACTACCCTATTTATATCATGCGAGGCACCGGCCAGATTTCTTTATAAATAACTAAAGAGCTTTCTTTTGAGTGTGTGTCACCGTACGTTAATTCCGGGTAGAATGGTGAGCTACCCAACCTCCCACCAATAGAAGCACTACTCTTTGATCTCTCGAGTGCTAATTTTTTCAATCATGAGGGTGACGTCTATAGATGAAAGCCTCCTTCTTGTAGTTCGATTTGCAGTTAGCACCATTTTCTTTCTCGATAACAACGGATCCATAGAAACACCATCATCATCAACAAGGGAGCGACATCAAAATCTACAAGGAAAGTTGAGAACGTTCAAGGTTTACAAGCAACAGAACAAGAAAAGAGTAAATTTCATATCCAAGTAAAGCAACATATAATGAGCGGATTTTTATATATACATGTTGAAGACTTATATATAAGGAGCGTAATTTTATATCCAAGTTGAAGACTTATTTACAAAAGCAAAGAAAAGCAAAAGGTAAGAATTATTGAAGTTTATGATTTCGAGACGATACAAGTTGTGAAGAATCAAGCGGTAAAGTACTTTTCCCATGACCATGGTTTGTTTTTATTTTCACTTTTTTTGTATTTTATTTCTCTTGTCTCTTTAAAAAAAATGAAAAAAAAAAATGAGACATGAGAAAAATTTATCTTTGTTTTTAATATTTATTTAATAGGCCGTGGGGAAGGAAAATCTATAAAGAAGTTTCAAGCGACAAGGATTTTTAGGATAAAGGTTACAAATTGTCAAGGATCTATGAAGTTCAAAAGTTTATCATCAATAATTGAATCCGAAGACGAAGACCAAGAAAATAAAGACGAGGAGCGGAAGACGTTTCTATTGGATGCTGTGAGAGTGGTGTTATCATCATTGGCGATCGGATGTGAAGGTGAGTAAGTAAACCCATCCTCGATAATAGTGGTTGATTTCCTTTCTTAGAGATCGTCAGAAAAATGGTTTTTCAAAGTGTTAAAAGATGTGGGTTTTTAAAATATTTTGGAAGATATCCTTCCCACCATTCAACGTGTTGCAGGATTTATCTCTTAATTCATACCTGCACACATGTGAGACCCATAAAAAAATCCGTCTTATTGAGTGCAATTTCATAAAATCCTTTTTGGTGAGGCAGAAGTCGACGCGAAATGCTTATTGATCGCTTCTCAAAGTCTAAGTGTGGGGGAATTTGATAGGGTGTAGAATACATCGTATTTAATATCTATTGGTTATGCTTTCTTTGTTATTTTTCGTGTGAATTATGTATTTTACGAGTGTTTTTGAGTTATTAGGTACTCTGGAGTCATATGGATAAAAGAAGAAGAAATCAATCTCAATTGAGAAAAAAGGACAAAATGGTCATTTCACAGGAGAGTGCTAGTGGCAGTCTAGCCAAGGTTAAGGGGGTTGCCATCTGGGTGACCCTTATCTCAAGTGTTGGGGTGTCTGACTTCCTCTTTCTTGACCCGGTTGACTAACAAAGACTGTTAGTTTGACAGTTATATGTAACGGTGCCGTGATGGAATATTCCGTGGACGACGAAGAAGATTCCAGCGACCGGCAGGGAGATTTCCGGTGCCCTATTCCGGTGGTACTAGTGAAGTTCCGGCGATCAAAATAACAGACTTTTGTGTGATTTTCTCTCATGAGTTTGAAGAATTGAGCTTCGATTTGGAAAGGAAACTTGGAAGATTAGGAGAATTGGACTTGAAATTAGAATTAGGCTCAAATTGGGAAAGTGGTATTATTGAAAGGGATTCTATTCCTAACAACAGTTGAAGCAAATTGAAGCCTATAAATAGAGAAGTTCTCTATACACTTTAACACACCCTTTTACACACACAACACTTCTCTTTTCTTTATTCTCTGTGTGAACTCCTTAGCATGAGTAGCTAATTTTATTGATTGATGATGAATTCCTAGTTCTTAACATGTTTTGAGTTTTGTTTTTAAATCTACTTTGAAGTTTTTCACATGATTATCTTTTGTTTTTACTAATAGGAATGTTTATACATTCATGATTGATTGATAGGTCATTTAGGATGCATACTAAATTGATTTGTTAATTGATCTAAAGCTAGTGAAAGTTAGGGGATAAGTAATCGTTTCTTGACTCTTTACACAAGTGGAAAACACGAGACCTTGCGGAGGGATTGCGTAGATCAATTGTGTGTGAAACCAACGTTAGCAAGTATACCTTGAGCTAGGAGTCTAACTACTAATATCAACCTAATAAATTCATAAATCTTAATGCGTTTAACTAAATTACATCTTGAGTGAGATACTACTAGGTGGTTTGGTGAATAGAATCCGGTAGTCGAGAACTTCCATATCCGGTGATACTAGGGATTTAGGGGTTTAGCACCGAGCTAGCTGCTTTACCTACGGTTGGTGATAATCTGTGACTAATAAAAAGTGGAAAAGAAAATAACTTGAATCATTGTTTTGCAACGAAGAAGGATTCCTTGATCTAATCTCTCTTATTGGTTTCAACATACACTTTTAATTGTTTTGTTTATTTCTTTTACTTTATAAAATCTAAAACCCCTCCTTTTTTGTGACATTATAAGACAACTAAAACCTCTTGCTCCTCGTGGGAACGATCCTTACTATCGCTATATTACTTGTTAATTAGTGAGAAAAATATTTAATTTATTGTGGTTACGACACGCATCCGCGGGACCACTAAATCCCTAGCCGAACGGTTTTCATCTAATACATCCATAGCGCTTCGAACGATCAATCCTAACATGGGTGATCGCGCTTTTTAAGAAGAGCTCAAACGAGCTGAGACCGACCAAAGTGGTCTCAAATGCATCACATCCGTCCAACTTTTCCAGCCTAGTTGGACGGCTTAGATTTTCCCTCGAATGATCGAAAGTTTACTAGTGTGATCACCAACGACCTAACTACATTCTTGGTCGATCGACCTGCTCACTGCAAACCAGAAACACGTTGAATCACACGCCCAAAGAAGGGTGATCGCGCAGCCTTTAAAACCATAAATTCAATAAGCGGCGTTATACAACTACCGCAAATCAATCGTGTCGGTCCAAATTCGCCAGCCTAGTTGGAAGGCTTAGATTACATTTCAAACTATCAAGGAGATGCCAACGCGTTCACCATCGGACCAACTCCACACGTGGTCGATCGACTTGCTCATAACAAGACCAAAGCGCATCAAATCATCGGCCCAAAGTAGGGTGAACGCACTGTTCGAAAACCCTAAAAAACGCTTTGCGGCAACATACTTATGTCACAAATTGGCCCGTTCGAATCAACGCCCAATGCTTTGATTCGACTAGCCAAAATAGGTGTTGATGGTGGATTTTCGAAAAATGGAAAAATTGTAAAATCATGATACTGCATGTTTCTGACCCGGCTTCAGGAACGCATGTGACGATTCATATTTTTACGACCCGTGAACCGTTTTCGCGACCTCTGATCGAGTACCTCTCAGATCCACGGTGAATATGATTCTCTAAAGGCCTCCCACTCGCTGAGCATTTGATGCTGTGAATCTCATCGTGCCCCATCTATGTAGAAGAATGATTAGGCGGTCCTCCATACATGATCATCTGTTTAGAGGGCAGAACGCCTTCAGGACGTCGGCAACACTCGATGTTCCTTGATTATGTAGAGAGACCGTGTATAGATTTAGGCGGCTTTCCATACATGATTGTTGAGGGGGCAAAACTCCTTCAGGACGCTAACAACGTGGCGCGTTGTTCCCTGACTATGCACATTTCAGAATGAGTATGATTCTACAACCATCTCATATCTCGATTCCACAATAGATTAATTCCACCGTGACATTCGCCATTGAATTCTTAGAAAATAGTCTATTATATCTCATTACTCCATTCCCTGAACTCCCCAGCTGGATTCAGGGATTAGTAATAGATAACCATTTTATTTTATTACTCCGTTTCATGAATTCCCGAGATGAATTTCATGGATTAGTAATAAATACTCAACACATTATTGCTCTGTTTCATGAACAATTCTCCACTGAATTTCATGGATTAGTAATAAATATTTAACAAATGGGCATTTGGATTATCGCCGTGTAAGCCCCAGTAAAATGGTGCAACTGTACTCAACAATAATGCACAAACGAGCATCCAAAAATATGGACAAATGATGAATCCTACACATAATAGGAGAGAGAAAATAATATTAAAATAATAAAAGAGGCGCCTAGGGATCGGGCACACTGGCCGGCCGGTCACGCTGCCGTGGCCGGTCCCCCATGCTCTTTTCATTATTTTTTCTGTCGACTTGTTTTCATGAACTCATGAAAATTCTCTCATTTCATCAAATTTCCTTGTTTGAGCAAAACTCAGGGTTTCTCCATATTTGTACGGGTCACGAAAAATAATAAAATAAGGAAAGGTGTACGGGACCGAGCCACCTAGCCGTGACCGGTCCCACTCCTCGTAATTCTTATTTTTATTATTGATTATGAAGACTCCTTCATCCAAATAACTTTTCCGTGTTGAGCAGAACTCGGGTTTTCTTCATATCTTCACGATGACACGAAAAACAATAAAATAAGGAAGGGCATCCCGGGATTGAGCAACCTAGTCGGCCGGCCTTTCCCTAGCCGTGGCCGGTCGCACAAAAATCCTTATTTTCATAATTATTTTCCTAAACTCAGGAAAAATCTTCTCTTGAACAAAAATCATGGTTTCTTTACATTTTCTCAAAATATTGCTCAAACCATGAAAAAGCTACACGCCGACATGGTCACACGACCGACTAGCTACTCACGACAATATTAAATATTAAATTTTAAAGTATTCCTATTTTAATATTCTCAAAATATTGATCAAATGAGCACACATGCTCATTCGAGCAAAAAATCAAGAATTTCAGTCAAGATGAAACTCTTCTGAGAATCCACAATGTTGCTCAAACGCACGTCGGGGAGTGCCTAAACTTTCAAAACCGAGACGCGGAAATCTTGGTGACGCGGGAATATGTCCTGGACCGGCCAAGACCGGACCTAGGGTTTTCACAAAGCCGGCCCCACACATGTGTTCAATTCTTGACCTAATTTGCTCAATTGCACATATATTGGGCCCAAACTCTTCCCAGCCGACTGGGAATTTGTCAAACGACCATCATTGGTCCCGTGACCACCAAGGGTCGGCCCCATCATCTCTTTTTATTTCCCTCACTTCTCCATGAAGTAGGTTTTCCACCTAATGCTCAGTCGAGCACTATTTCAGTAAATGATTAAATCAACATTTAATCATTCTTTTCACCAGCTTGTCAACAAGGACTTTGGTGCATGCTCACTCGAGCACTTAAGCGCCACATGGTCGTCCATTATCCCATGTGGTTGGTCCTCCCTTTACACATTGACCTGTTTTTACACGGTGACCCGTTTTCAACCATTCATCGGTTTTGAACAAACGCTCAACAAACTATAATTTTGAGCAGGTTCAAACACTAATGATTTTATGTATGATCCTGCAATCAACATTTAAATTAATTATACAATATTTGGTCCAGCTACCAATATTTTAGTTAATTATTATCTGGCCACACTGCCAGTAATTCACTGCATGTGCAATACTTGCTCATATGTTCAATATTGATCCAACTATCAGTATTCAACAATTCATCACGAAAACCATATTTGCTCAGTTCATCATCATGTTGATATGTTATCAACAGTTACACAAGAATTACACGTTACAGCGGAATTACACGTCACAGACTGTTCAATTCATGAACTCTAGAGTATTCGATAATCATGCTCAACTCAACAATATTTTGACCCACTGTATAAATCAGTCAACAATCAACCAACTAATTCACGTTTTCCTTGCATACTCCACGTTTATGAGACATCAATCACGTCACATGGGGGATATTCACTAGGGTTTTGGTCTGGCAGCCTATGGAACCTGTGTTCATCCACGATGAGAAATATGCGTAAGTTGTGCAACGGTTGAGGAAGTTAGCAAAATATTAAGTGGAGAAGTAATCAAGTTCCCACACGACATGGAACTAATTTTACCACGATCTCCCACTTTCCCACTCTTCCACTCAGGAAACCATCACACTTATAGGGATCAATGTGTTTACTATTCCAGCAATATAAATAAGTCTCTGAATCCATGATTGAGAATACAAGACAACATCTAACAAAGAATTTTCCGAGTTACCACTCTTAGAAATTCATCAATCCATCATAACTTATTCAAAACTTCAGCAGTTCACCATTATTGCAGAATCCTTCAACACTTCCACAATCCTAGATCAATCGTTGATCCCACACAATTCTCAGTTTCCCTCCTACAGATCAACCCGTCTCCCTCTTTGTGACCGAATTGACTCTGGAACGTCCATTTACTTGGTTTAGGCCGGAGTCATACAGATTGATCTCTCGAACTTAAAAGTACTTCCGTGCAATACACCTGTTTGAGGATAGAAAGTTTGCTCGGTTGAAGAGTCATGCACACTTGGTCATCTCTTCATTCCCCAAAAAAACGGCAAACCGTTTTTCCCATCTATGCTTTTATTCTCTACTAAGTGGATCATGAGACATCTATGCACATTTTAGCTGGCTCGGAGTGGGCATCTTCACCTTTCCATGCGGAAACAAAAGCTCTACTAAAAGAAACTACTTGGTTAAAAGAAAACATCTTTTCTAATGTTTCAATTGTCACCGATTGCAAGGAACTAGCGGACAATATAAAAAAGTAAAGTTCAGAAATTTCTTGGACGGTCGAGAATACTTTGTTGGAAACAAAAAACATTCTGAGAAATTTTCCCCAATCTAAAGTGAGATTTATAACGAGAAAACACAACTCAGCAGTGGATCTAATAGCCAAGGAATCCAGAATCAAAAATCTACAACATATGTCCTTACAAGTGCAACAAAAAGTTCAGAATGCTAGCTTTTTTTCCTCTAATATGCCTGGTAAAATGATATTGTAAATCTTTTGTATTACATTTTCTAGCTAATATATATTCCTTTTATGAATAAAAAGAAGTGTTTATTTTATCTCGAGTCGTCAAATTATTCAATTTTCGAAGACAATAAAAAAACCTTATGAACTTAGAAACTATATCCAAAAAAACCCCGGGACCTAGTACAGAATTGAATACTCTCAGGATTAAGCCGCTACACAAAATCGCACTAACTTCGTATAGTTGAGACCAAGTAACTAACCCTATAGTTCACCTAGTTCCTTTTGTATTCCCACGCCTACAACTTATAAATAAGTCACGTACTTGGAACAATTCCTTTGGTTCGTATTCCAAACAATAAAAGGAACAACAAATATGTTTGGTATCAACTCTATTCAACCAAGTGATATGAGTCGGACAAAGGCTCTTCCGTTTATACCAACATAAACTCCTTCGTCGGGTCCTTAGATCTATCTTATATTCAATCATCCAAAGGTAATCGATTAAGATTAAGACAACAACACCTTTAATCCGAAGAATCGTGTTGATGCCGATCTACTCAATTAATCAATCCAATCTACCACAAGGATAAACCGATTATAAATTGGATCCTCTTTTACCGAAACAAGTATTGTGCACACCAAAGATTATAAAACCCAAGTCAGATCTTCAATATCTTCTTTGTCTTCAAATATTCTTATATCTTCAATAAAAACCTGCATGCAATCACTTGAATCTCTTGTGACCAATCACGCGCAGAACGGAGTCTGTTAACAATGGATTATCACAAGATCGTCTTTAGAACTAATAACAATCTAATGATCCATGTCGAAACTCTGAACTAGTTTGAGTGAATCTTATATCAGAAGAGAAGATTCTCAAGAATAAACAAACTACGTGAAATCAGATTTCAACCACCGTTAGTCAATCTAATCAACCGAAAAAAAAGATAAACCGCAATTATCTAGTTTCCCACCAACGATACACGCTAGAGCTTCTCAATCCCAAAGAAGACTTTAAACTGAGCGGTCCTAAGAGATTTCGCCTAATTAGGTTACTCTCCTCTCTGAATAGGCGGCTACACCAGTAACAACAACAAAAGATTAAATTTGTTGTTACGAAGGATTAGTTTGCTAGAAATGCAAACTTCGAGTATTTATAGAAAATGAAGTTTGGACACCAAGGAATTTCCAAAACCGAAAATATTCTCAAGATATTTATAAAAGTACAGATTCGGTTTTCATAATTCCTGGAAATGCTCTGTCCAAAAATAACGATTGAAATCTCTCGGAAAATCTAATTAGTAAATGCACATTACTAATTATGTAATTTCCCTACAAAATAAAATTAATAACCTTAATTAAAAGATTCTTAACTTACTTATGTTTCGATCCCGGTATTCTCTTCCCTTAGCAGTTAAGGAATATCTTTGAACAATTAAAGAAATAAACATTCACAACACGTGTTCAAAGTTTGTCGACATCTTAACTTTGTATGTTCTCTTTCACACTTACAACCTTGAAACCGATTTGCCACACTTCCAAACAAGTTTAGAATTGGTTCATCTGACTTTCAAGAACTATGTGATTGATCAAACCAACATTCAATCACAATCATGGATTTACGGTTCTACCAAAACAAGTTTCGGTTCTACCTCCATGTGAGTATTGTACATAGTCACACTAGCTTTCCAAAAATTCGGTTGACTTGGTACTAGGATCGGTTCCCCACATATATATGGTATCTAACTTATATGTGTTGCACATGTCCATAGGATCGGTTTCCCTTTGCCTAAAAATGTGTTGCACATGTCCATAGGATCGGTTCCCCTTTCTGCTATAAACCTTGTTGTACCCCATACAAGGATCGGTTCTCTTTGATGTACTGCACCCCTTACAAGGATCGGTTCCCCTTTCCTTTTAATTAGTCAGACATACAAAATACGATCATACCACAGGTAATTACTTAAGATCGGTTTTACTAATAAAAGTTATACCAATACATAAGTCAGGCCTTTGTGGATAGTTCTACCAAGAACACAACAAGTTGTGAGCGGTTATACTCTATCACACATATTGGTTATTTATAAGATATGCAATAAATAAAAAAACCAATAACACCCGGCAATTTCCTTTTCGGTCCACAAACAAGTTTATGAACTTACTTCCTTAGAACACATGTAAACATTGTTCCCTAGGATGAAATACTCACCTCATACCCATACATAATCACAACATCATTCAAATGATTATGGCGATGTATTATCTACAAAGTTTAATGGTTAAGCAATAAACCTCGTATTGTATTCCTTAATACTATGTCTATCTAGAGTTCAAATATGCTTCGCAGTTATGTTTTCACGACTTGAAAGATACGTTATGGAATGAAACAGTTCAAGTCAAATATCACTAACCTCAAGTGGAAGGATGATTATTGTCGTTGTAACTCCTTGCTTCTTCACATCTTCAAGACTTCGCAATACTTGTAATGTATCATATCCTAATACTTTCAAGCTAACCTATACGAAGTTGACTCTAGTACATAATCAAGCGACTCTTAACATGAGTTTTGATTCACTAAAATATGACAACCAAACTTGACATACCAATGCTTGATGGGTTCAACCGAGCAATTCTCTAACAATATCTTACCACCAAAAAAAATTAATCTCTGGTGTATATGTGTCTGTGTACAACCATATATGGACATCCTAATCACCATCTAACAAGAAACGATCCCGTTTATGTTAAAAATATCGATCAGTTTAAGAAAGTTAGCATTCCTTGAGTTTCCCACGCTCAGCTCATGGTAATCTCGCAAGAAAATAAATATACAATTAACACCAAAACAACTCATAGCTCCGTGCCATTATGGCATGGGACATATCCTAGTATATGTATATATGGCAATGTATTCCTGGTTATATTGGTTGTAACGTTATGTGCAACAATTACAATGAATTATGAAATATTCAATGCAGTATGGGTATCTAAAAATTAATTATGATTGAAATTTCAGAATTATACTACGAAATATACCTAAAATGCATAGTCTTTCTATGTTATCATTATTATTCAAAATTATAATAAATTAGTTGCCATTGAATTTTTTTTTAGTGTTTTCTCCTTAATTTAATATAATAAATTTATAGTTTTAAAAGATTTCCTTGGGCAACTTTATCATGTTAAACATTAGAATCATTGAAAGTTGTCAAGATTGTACATGCCTATCCTAATTATGTTTGGTAAAATTATAACAAGGACAAACATTGCTGCCCATGTTTGTTGCACGTGTACCTTGCCGATTGTGGGTTCCCGGTACCTTAATGCGCTATGGCTGATCTTAAATTTTTCAAAACAGACTGCATCAATTTGGACACGAATTATCAGGTCTAAAAAATAGTTTACGGAAATTGGAATTTACTATTTGGAAAAAAACCAAGTTTTTGTCACCATAACCCAGGAAATGCACCTATGTCATAATTGTGCAGTACTTGTTACAATGGTGCTCTCTGTTGGCTTAGCTATATTGAAACTATAGCGAATCAAAATGGGAGACCATAGTACTTGGCTTTAGTGTTTGATTTCTATCGTTGTTGCTAGTAATTTTTGAATTTTTTTCTAGTTATGTTTTGAACTTTTTTTTTATTATTATTTTATTGTATTTCTCTTGAAAGCTTTCTACGAAACTTAAAGCTCTTTCTCTATAATGTGATCATTGAAAACTTGAACCCATGAAGAATTACCGACCTTAGCACTTTATCCTCTTTTTAGCACCCAAGCATTATTTACTACCAAAAAACACAAAATTAGTCAGTAGAAGTATTTATTCTTGAAAACATGAAATTTCCGAATTTGGGATAAAATTGAGAGTTAGAGCACAAAAAATGAGTTAAATGCCAATAAAAAAGATGTAAAAATATGCAGTATTTGGCACTCATCATAGGTTGATTAATTCTTGGGTGCATTAAGATCAAAGTCTTCCAGTTGGCGAAAACATCTGCCGTATATAAATAGTGAATATTGAAAAAAAAATATTAAATTTTTTGTCTATAAGCTTTAGTTAAATAGCAAGAACGAATAACTCCATTAGCTTATGTATCGCTAGATCTAAATGTTTGCTAAGAGTAGAGGCAAATTAAGGATTCAAAAATGTATCCAAACAATTATTTGAAGCCAAAATCTTCTTGTCGCGGTTTGTATAAGAACTGATGTTTGATGATGCATCTACATGGTTGACTTACCTAGATAAATGATGGTCCCAAAGTGTTTTACTTCATCATCTTCAGGGACCAAGATTCCTTTGACAAGGTCGGAGACCGAACCCCTGTAATAGTATAAATCCTATGCTGATTTATCTAAATGTAGTTTTAGGGTCCAGTGTTCCATCTTATGAAAACAAATCATCATCTTTAGTGACCAATATGCATCTTTATTGCACCTAAACTTCATATGCACTCACAAATGGATCGGTATGATCCTCAATTTACAAACAAAATAAAACCATTGCACAAAACCCTTTGTCTAGATCAAGTGGCCAGGTTAGCATTGCAATACTAAAACAAATCTCAACGGTTTTTCAGATAAATCAAAACTGTTACCTATCGTCCTTGACGGTCGTTCTATTAGTTTCATTTATTTCTCCATGATTGATTATCCAGAGATCCTCAAATTTCCTCTGCTGACTTACTCTCATGTGGAATTACCATGGAACAACAACTTGCTAATGATTATCTTCAATTTTATTCTTTTATAATTCAAAACGGTTAACTATTATTTTTTTAATTATGTGTTTGGAACTGATAGAAAACGACAGCGAAGAACACTTAAAACAATGTGAAATTTTATAATAAATAAATTATATTAATTATTTAATAATTATTGTGATTCACATAGAACCAAATACATCATGAAGCAATGGACAATAAAAATATCAAGAGCGCTACGACCAAAGATAGTTTCATGAGATCCTCCATTGTCAGTCTAGAATCATTCATCGTAAGAAAACATTTTTTTAGGCGGAAACTGAGTTGTAAGATAACCATCTCCAAGGTAGACACTATCTTGAAGAATGCTCCACCGACAATCATGTTCACAGTGTACCATCCAATCTCTTACTGCATTGTAAGAAAAAAACTCCATTACGCGGTCCTTTTTTGCATTAGGATCATACCAACTTTAATCACATTTATATTTGGTTGTTTGGAAAAAAATTAACCTTAAATCTCCAGTAGAAAATTTGTTTGTTATATAATGTATGCTTATCAAAATTATCTTCACTTCATCTACAATCTATTTTTAAAGATACTTTTGGATCTATACCATTTTGCACGCTGACAGTTTTTTTCTTCCAACCAGTCTCCATACCATTATTATCTGAAACTGCACACGATAAAGTAAGAAGAGTGAAGAAAATGGCAGCAGAAGACCCTAAAACTAAAAATGATGATTTTGATAACATTATGATTGGAATTGGAAGAACCAATCTTGAAATGAAAACAAAGTATACAATGCTAATGGTCCTACTACTTTCTTTGATAACGATTTATAATGTCATATTTGATAAGATGCATGTACATAGCATATGTGTATATATGGAAACATATTCCGGGTTATATTGGTTGTAACATTATATACAACAATTACAATGAATTATGGAATCTTCAATGCAATATGGGTATTTAAAAACTAATTACGGTTGAAATTTCAAAATTATACCTGAAAATATATCTAAAATGGATAGTCTTTCTATGTTATTATAATAAATTAGTTGTTTAGAAAATATCTTATCTTATTATTTTTGTTGCCATTGAATATTTTCTATTTTTATTATTTCTCCCTTATTTAATTTAATAAATGTACAAGTTTAAAAGATTTCCTTGGAGAACTTTATCATGTTAAACATTATAATTACTAAAAGTTGCAAAAATTGCACATGCCTATCCTACTTATCTTTGGAAAATTATTGCAACGACCAACATTTCTTCCCATGTTTGTTGCACTTACACCTAGCCGGTTGTAGGTTCCCGGCATCCTAATTCACTATGGCCGGTCTTAAATTTTCCAAAACAGATTGCATGAATTTGGACACAAATAATTGGCAGATTTTTTTTTTGGAAAAGAAATAAACCTTAAAATGCATCTCTGTCATAATTGTCGGAAACTTTTTTTTTACGGAAACTGATATTTAATATTTGGACAGAAACTTAGTTTCTGTCAACATAAGCCAGGAAATGCACCTTTGACATAACTGTGCAATACTTGTTGCAATGGTGCTCTCTGTTGGCTTAGCTATATTGAAACTATAGCCAAGCAAAATGACAAATCATAGTACTTAGCTTTAGTGTTTGATTTCTATCCTTTTCGCTAATGATTTTTGGAATTTTTTTCGAGTTCTTTTTTGATTTTTTTTTAAATATTCTTATTCGTTTATAAACTAAAAGGACGCATAGATAATAGAGAGGAAAGAAGAAGAGATTCCCATTAGTTGTGTACATTACAAAGGGAGTGAGCCTCGATTTAGAGGCAAACATAAGATAATGTAGTAAAGATAGTATTAACACTACATGAGTAATGGAGTGCATTCCCATTACTAAAGGTATTAATCCTAAGTTATTGCTCTAGTTATAGAAGTTACAAAGCAGTGGAGAATGTAAAAGGATAAAGAAGGAGACATGAGAGGGATGTGTGATTGTGGTGTAAATCCACCACATATTTATTTACAACACTCCTCCTTGGATGACACCACACTACTAGACATCGCCTCATTAAAACCTTGCTAGGAAATCCCAAAGGGAAAAACCTAGGCTAATGAAAAAGAGCACAAAACGTATATAGTAGTGATTGACGCGCAAATGATGCCTCGTTAAAATCTTGACGAAGGAAAAAGATTACAACACGATACTCTATTAAAATACCTCTTAGTATGATCCTCCCCCTGATAAATACTTCAGTTAAATCTTGGCTTGCAAATCTTCAAGACGAGACTTCCCAATTTCGATGAACAAATTTCTTGAATGCAAAAGATAATTTGTTCCTTCATGAAGAAATTACTAGTTGATGAAGTTTTCTTTTGTGCTAGTCTTCTAATAGTAGTGTTCTCGAATTTTCATGCTTCTTTAAATGCATTGAAGACTTGTGTCTTGAATTGCTAGTTTTTCGGACATGATTTGTAGAATAGTTGATGTAGTTTTTTCAACGAAGTACCAAGATATCAACACACTTTAATATGTGGAATAAAAAACGTATTTGTAACTAAACCTTATGTGGTTCAAAGGGACATTCAAATTTTTAGGAGATGGACATGCAGATACAACTTCCCCTGGATGATCACCATGTTGAATTAAATTTCCTCACTAAAAACCTTGTCATTAAAAACCCAATGGGAAAAAAATATGGACAAAGGAAAAAGAGCATAATATCAACATTTTTAATAAAAATTTAACGTCCAGAAGATGTTGCCTCATTAAAACCTTGTCAGGAAAAACCACATGGGATAAAACCTGAACGAATGAAAAAGAGTGCAACTTTTGACGATTTATGAATGCCAACTCAACATTATGAGTATTATATGAAGAAAAAAAAGCATCAAAATCATAACTCGAGTCTCTATCATGAACAAGCTAGAGTTTTATGCAAGCATAATGTTAAACTGTAGACTTAAGAAAGAAAAAACAAAATTTATGCTGCCACAACGTGGCTTTTTGTGTTTTTAAGGGATCTTTATGAGACCTATAAAGTTGATATCATCAACTAATTTTTCGGGTTTTGGTTTTGTACCAAATTTCTAAAAAACACATAAAGGATTATGACATAATCGCGTCAGGTGGCTGCCTGAATTCAAATATGTTCCCCCAAATTTCTTGTGTGAATGCAATATGAGTCCTTAATGACTACCACGTCAAATGCATCACAAGGTGAACAAATTATTATTGAATCAATCCTAGGGTTTGAGAAATAAAAAAAATCAAACTCTCAAATCGTTTTTACAACGATCATATTTCTCACATAACGCATGAAGACTACACCAACCTGTAATTTTCAGAATCCAGGCTTGCATGTTTAAGGTGCTAAGTCTTGGATCCAAATGTTAATTCAAGAGATTTTAATCCAACATTTTGTTTTTGTGCCTACCAATCACATTTCTCGATATTTGTCCATAGATGGGGTTCACAACCACCGTCATTTTTTATTCAGTAGCTACTGTAAATGAATATTCGACAATCAATAATTTACAATGATCCCACACAATTCTCTAATATATGCATATTTTGAAAACTTCAAAATTTACTGGTACCAGCGCTCACAGGCATTATAACCTCCTCAACTTAATGAGGAGATATTAATTTTGAGAATGTGAATTGTAATATGATAGACTCTATAAGAGCACTGTTTGTAGCAAGTACTAAAACATTACATGCTTTCTAAATGTGATCGGGATTTCCTTTCAAACGGCTCAAGCTTATTAAAAAGCTAAATGAGATATTTTCACGCTTATTTAGTGACAGCCTTTTCAATTTACTCATAATGGGAGAGAGCTGGATATAACTTTTTAAAAGTTGATTAACACTATCTTATTGGTGTATAGTCTCCCCCTGAATACGGCGGAGATATTTTCATTTCATACACGAAAAACATTTCGTAAAGTCTTATCCGATTAATTCGAGGACATATACTTTTAGTAATTATGGATTTTAGCAATACCAGGTTGGACATTAGATTCTGATTTCAATAGCCATAAAAGAATTTTTTTAATAATTGTAGTACGTTAGACGTACGAATTCAAAATCAACCATGAATTTTATTGGTTACAAACAAAAGCATATAAAATCTGCAATAAATCTTCAATAATTTCGTGACCTTGAGGTCCAAAAAAATAATGATTTAAAATTAAATTATGGACATATTCTTTATCAAAAGAAAATTATACCACGATCAATATAGTCACTAAAAAGACTAATAATATAAGCTAACTAGACAGATGCGCACCCTTTGATCATTTATGTCCAACCACATTCCATTTACAAGTGGAATTGCTTCAATATTGGAGATTAATACCTCGAGAAAAAATCTAAAATTGCTAAACATCCCTCAAGAATACAGAAATTCCTCATTTTATTGGTATTTGAAACTGTTCATCTACCATAATAACGATATATCGTTATGGGATCGATAAGGAAAACCAACTTTGTTTGGCTTAAATTGTTTCTTTAAAAAAAAATAAAGAAATCATCATCATTATACTCTTTGAAAAAAAAATCCGTTATGTGGTCGAAAAAAAATTCGCTCCTTATTAGCAAAAATTATAAAATATGCCAATTTATTTTTCCATCTCATAAGTACGATGGAGAAAATTACCAAGAATTGGTTTATACGATTATCAAGGTCTAGTATTGACAAAATAAAAAGATACTATCGTTTTAGTTATCGCAAAGTCAAAATCCACCTTGTGGTTAGACGGATGGTTTCTTGTAGGTGAATAGAAACCAAAATGTCACATGATCTTCCTCCAATGAACGAAGATACCAAGAAAAAAAAATTGGTCGTAAGTTTTTCAACCATGCACGTGATTAGTTACTGGATAGGTTTGCGATAACACCAATTTTCGGTGGTTACAGTTTCATTAAAGGAGTAAAAATTGTGCACCATCTTTCGATGGATTTTTATTTTTTCTTTCTCTTTATAAAAATAATAGAGAAGAAAGGAAATCATTTTTTAATATTGATTACCTACACTCCATATGTATGGACCATGTCTCTTTAGAATTAATCAATAGATTTAATTCAATTGCACCCAAAAATTAAAATTTGGTGCAGCGAAGATATGAAATCCTTCGCAGAAAATAAAAAGAACCGTTCTAATGAGAACATATTTTATGATCTCATAGACATGGGTTTTGTTATTGTCAGCTAACTAAATTGATTCAATAATCAATTTTGTAGTTATCATCCAAGATAATAATTAAGAGATATAACAGAAATACCTTAATAAAATTGGTATAAAAAATGGGTTAGCAATGAAGCCAAAAATATCGTCGATCTTTTCCGTTTGCTTATGCATCAAAGTTGTATTAGTCCATCCAAGTAGAGTACATATAAAAAATAAAAAAAAAATAGCATAACCGTGCAAGCATATTTAGAGATTTATAAAACAATTACTAATATAAATTGTTAGAGAGAAAATTTTCTTATAACACCAATTCTCCTTTGCTGATTTTCTTCATAGAAATTTCGAAGCTCGGTGTAGAGCGTTCTGATGACGTGTGATAAACTAAATGGATACATAGAAAATAGAGAGAAAAGAAGAAGAGATTCTCATTAATTGTGTACATTACAAAGGGAGTGAGCCTCAATTTATAGGCAAACATAAGAGAATGTAGTAAAGATAGCATTAACACTAGAGGAGTAATGGAGGGCATGCCCATTACTAAAGGTATTAATCCTAAGTTATTACTCTAGTTGTAGGAGTTACAAATTAGTGGAGAATGTAAAAGGATAAAGAAGGAGACATGAGAGGAAGGTGTGAGTGTAGTGTAAATCCATCATATATTTATTTACAACATTATTGTATTTCTCTTAAAAGCTTTCTACCTAATTCAAAGCTCATTTTCTATAATGTGATCACCCAAAGCTTGAACCCGTGGAGAATTACCAACCTTTCTAGAGGCAGGACGCGTATAAAACGTGATGTGACACAAAATAATGCGCAGAGGAGCCTCATTCTAACGTTTGGATAGATAGCAGACTGGTCAATAATTTGATTTTGTTATCTCCCCTCTCTCTCTCCTCATCCGCAAGAGAAAAAAAAAACCCAACTTCATCTTCTTGTTCAGATCTAGTCCATTTGGGGCTAGATCTGAGCAGGATCTTAGTTTTATTGTGTTTTAGTTTTAGGATAAAATGATTCTTTTATATTAGAGTTCAGATATGCTTCGCAGTTATGTTTTCAATATGCGCGACTTGAAAAATACATTAGGGAATGAAACAGTTCAAGTCAAATATCACTACCCTCAAGTGGAAGGATGATTGTTGTCGTTGTAGCTCCTTTCTTCTTCATATCTTCAAGACTTCGCAATACTTGTAATGTCTCATATCCTAATACTTTCAAGCTAAACTACACGAAGTTGACTCTAGTACATAATCAAGCGACTCTTAACATGAGTTTTGATTCACTAAAATATGGCAACCAAACTTGACATACCAACGCTTGATGGGTTCAACCGAGCAATGCTCCAATAACCTTCATGGTGATTTTTATCTTCACCTTCATGGTGATTCTCTTTTATTTTAATGGTTACGTGATCTTGATTATATGTTTGTTCAAGTACATCTCCGGATTCAGATTACTCTCTATTCTCCGGTCAATAAATTTGCAGATTACTCCTATACCATTGGAGCATCAGTTCTTTAGGAAGAAGATTTATCAAATGGTCCATGAATATTGTGAAGACCATCTTCTCTCCGATTCAATCAGTTCTTGCATTCTTGTATTAGGTCAATTTTTGGAATTCGTTCTCTTTTCCTTATCGGAATTTTCAATCATGTACCGCTACAAGCTTGTTGTTTCTTTTTTACTTTTTGAATTTGATGTACTTGAGATTTATGTAATCTTGATTTCCATTAATGAAGATTGAATTACCAAAAAAAAAAAGCAGCCTGAAATAGAAACAGTCAATAAATTTTATGCGTCCATTTTCAGCTCTAAGGTTTGTATTAATTATCCCACATCTATTTGTTGCACCATTGGTGATCCTGGAGAATTAATGCAGAAAGAGGAGAGAGTAGACAGTTTACTACCGATCTTGCTACAGCCGGGACAACAGGAGCTTGTCCAATTTTGGGACACGACGTGGCATAATCTTAATGGTGAAAGAGAGAATGACTCTAGCATTGAGATTGATAGTGGGGTAAAGACGAAAATGATGAAAGATCTGGATTAATTGTCCTGTGTCTCGACTATGTTAGTTATCCAAGTTATAGAGTTTTCCGTCTATTCTGGTCTGAAACTGTCGGTAATTAGTTTTTCATGTTTCCAAGGAACTCTACACTGGTCTTTGCAGGCTCTTGTTTCAAGCTAACTGTTCGTGTTTAACCTAGAGTCTACACGTCTATCGTCTGGTCTTTTTTGTTTTCCAACTTGAGAAGTTTGACTCAGTTTACGAATCTCTCTCAAATTATATTTGCACTATATAAATACAAAAATTCTATTCGGGCCGTGCATTTGGACAACGCAAAAACATCATACTCACAGTCCAACACAAAAGCGGGACTCCCTATTTGCTTCCGTGGTGGGGCCCAACATTTGTTCTCTCTACACGGTTTTTGGCTGGTTTAAAACGGCGGTTCATACAGAACCACTGATATAAATATCCAAGTAACATACATTTTTCTAGCCTAAGACATGTGCTAGCATTGGTTATTATCTTGTAAGCAAGTACGTTAATATAAAACATACAAAAAATGATTTGAGGAGAACAAAATGAACTAGCCATATTTATTAAGAAACTGTCAAATATTCAAAACCAAAGAAGAAAACAAAAATCAAATATTCAAAATTGATAAATAATACATGTCATTCATGAAAAAGTCGCACTAATAAGGTCTAGCTCCTTTGTAATTACCAGGGGGATAATACTCGCAAGTAACGAAGTTATCCCCATCATGACATCTAAACCGATAACAACCAACACGGATGCTATTTTTCCAAACAACTTGTTTGTAATCAGAACAATCATGACCGGAAGTGCAAGTGTTATTATCACGGTGATACCAGATCTTCTGAGAAACCCAAGCTTCAACAGCAGCTTTACCTGTCACATTTGTTCCCTTGTAAAGACTTTCGCCGAAACCGTAACGATTTGAGTAATTCAAGTCGCAGCCTTTGCGTTTTATATCCCCTGAGTAAATCCTAGCATATTTTGCCAAAATGTCGTTCCATACAAGTGGTGGTACTCCCACATCTGCTCTTGCTGAATTATGGCTTAGCAAGATCTCCTTTTCGAAATCAGTGAACGTTCTTTCTGCTTGACAGATTTCTACGAAGAAGATAAGTGACACAAAAAAGAAGATGGTTTGGAGTGATGAAGCCATGTTCATTAAGAAAAAACACTAGGTTCTTATGGCTCTAGCTAGAGTTAGAGCTATATTTATAGACCTCGTAAAATATATTTTTGGTCTCAAGCCAGATTAACTCCAATGAATTTGCATGTGAGCAAGGCCATACTTGGGGGGTTCATGGCTCAGTTAATTAAAAGCTTGCATGTTGTGTATGTGTTAATAATGTTAGATTCCATTTGCTAGATCTACGGTAATGACCTAGTTTATACTAATGTTAGGCCTGATGAAGAGGAAAAGAGTTCTGACATTCTTGAAAACTTAAAATCGGTGCTTCTATTTCACATAGATCATCAATTTGTATCATTAGATTATTATTAAATATTAATTTAGTCGATGAAGTCGGTCACAGTCAGGATTATGTCTCTTACACTGAGCTAACCCAATAAACATTGCCATTATGAATTACGACTGTGAACGCGCCCCAAAATTTGACCCGTGATGTAAATTCTTTTGGTAGTGCAAAATTTGTTACCAAGGCCGTTCTTCAAAAAAATTTGTCCGGAAGTGAACTAATATTTTGTTGCCCCTATGCAATGTCACTCAGGAAATTTTCTTAGGTAGAGCTAGATTGCCATTAATCTGCGAGGCATTCGGAGGCCGCGGCGAATATTTTTGAGCGAATGGTGTTAGTGCGTAGTTCTGATTTACAGTTAGAGTACTATAAATATAAACACCTAAAAGTTAAAATGAAAAAATCAATAAAATCTATAGTTTACAGAAATAGGATGGTTGAAGTAGTAAAAAAAATAATCTTTTGTTATTAAATAAAAGGTCTTCTAAGTTCTGATGATGAGTACAGTTAGATTAGCAAATCGTGGTCCGGAGTGAGGCAGAAAAAGGAGGAGGCACGAGAAGACAATAGAAAGGTATGGAAACAAAAACATTTTTAAAGTTAAAACTATTTACATAATTCGTTTTCATCCCTTCGTATGTATATAAACAATAATCCAGTCCATTTTTTTTACTTTCTAATGAAAACCCCACATGAGAACATGACTTTTTTTTTTGCCCCTGGGCCTTTGTTGCCTGCAAGTGGGGCTTTTCCTGCTTGCATGTTAGGCCTGGCCTTGTTTGTTACGAAGGTGTGGAAAGTTGGGAAGGTGTGGGAAAAACCGAATAGAAACTGGATATGAGTTATTTGGAAAAGAGCATAGTTGTTTTTAAGATTTAGGTCAGAGTTAATCTCTTTATTTATAAATTTGAAAACTTTAATTCCACCCATTTTCTTTTTCTCAAATTCATTTATTTGCTTCCTGTGGATACAAAATATCACGTCGCCACGTGGAACAATTTGAGAACACAAATACTCCGTAGAAAAATTTGCAGCGAGTGTGGAATAAGAATTGGACACATGCGAAGCGTTCGAGTTAATTCAACGACCATATATGGAAGAGTAGTTGGGCACTAAAGAGGCGAGTAGAGTGGTCAGGCAAGTACTGATACTGACAGACATAGTGACGAGACGAAAAGCTAGTTGGGAAAGATAGATCGGAGCTGCGGAAGTCAATAAAACTACAGTATTGGCGAGGGAATAATTGACGAAGATAAATTACTATGCAAGAAAACGGGGTACCAAAATGTCGTCGGGGTTTTCAGCGAAGTAAAGGACTTTATTAGCTGTCATCCACTATGTAAATGCCTATATAAAAAATGAGAGACCAGTGAAGGGGGGTGAAGTTTCCAGGGTTCTTGAGATATTTGTAAGAAAGAGTTTTATTGAGTGTGTTGTGTTGCTGAGATTGTTTGCTTATAATATTACATTAATCTTATCAATAACATCGTCTCATTGAATTGAAGGCTTAGTGTTCATCATGGCATAATTTGTTTGTGTACTCTCTTATGTTGTGGTTTAGTTAGTGTGTTTTGAGATTATATTTTGGGTCTACGGTGGAGTTTCCTGCGATTACACTCCTAATAACAACATTAATCGAAATCAATGATGCAATAACTCAAATCAACGAGGGGTCCAACTTTTATCTCGATGCTCAGTAGTTGCCCCGGTTGCTTTAAATGGGGTTCCCAACTTAATTTATCAAGTGACATGTACTCAGCATCATGGCCATGTATGTTGCGCTAAAATCCACGGATCTAAACAATAGTATTCTAAATATGCCAACACAAACTATTAATATAAGACAAGAATTTAAGGAGGTAGAATCCTCACGAAAAACAATAGATTTTATATATTATTCTATGGAAGAAAACATATAAATCCCAAGAAAGACGAAAAAGTTTTTTTTTTTTTTTTTTGTGAATTTTTAGGTTCTCTATTTGGTTATTTATATAGGTAGACTACTTGGCCTATAAGAATCTGGTTCCCTAACTTGTCTACAAAGAACCTAAGACCTAGTTCCCGAGTCCCTAGAGTTTAGGCATAGGTAAACACATTTGGGTGTATCCCAAAATTTTGACCGACTTAGTTTGCTTATCCTAAACCTAAGCTAACCGACTCAAATACCGACTTAACCTACCATTATCCACCTCGGATCATGTGATTATGCATGAGACGATCAATAAAAAAAATCACCTTCGTTTTCCAATATCAACTGCACCAAAGGCTGCCTACGTATCCTCTGCAAGGAATCAAACCGACCATAGTTCACTTAATGGCCTTGTTAGAAGGCCTCCACAAGGTTCATAAGAACGTTTATCCAGAATAGTCACCAGACTGGAAGAATGTGAATCAAGTTCGAACACTGATGAAACTTGACCCCAGATACTAATTTCGTCATCATATCAGATGGATTGTCTATCGATCATCACAAGTAGAATGTCTTATTCTTCAAGAATTTTTCTAACAAAGTGAAATCAAACATTTATATGCTTAGTTCCGGCTTCTTATCCAAGTAAATTTCACAAAGACTATCACATTGCACATTTAGCTACTTCTGCTTGACACCCAAGTCATCTAGCATACTCTGTAACCATATAGCCTCTTTAAATGCATGTATCACTGTCGTATACTCCGCTTCAGTAATTGAGAGAGCCACAATAGACTGCAAAATCGATCCCAACTAACTGGTGCTCCTCCCAAGGTAAATGCATACCTTATAGCTGAACGCCTCTTGTCCTACTCACCGCATAATCAGAATCCACATAACCAACACATAGCTGATTATTCTCATCTTCCTTCACGAACTCCAAGCCGACATCAACTGTATACCTCAAAATCCATTCCATAGCTTGCCAATGTCCTTTACCAGGATTACGCATATAACGTATGATCATGATTACTGCATGTGAAATGTCTGGCCTCGTGCATATCATCGCATACATCAAGCTACCAACAACACTAGCATGTGAGACTTGGGCCATATACTAACACTCTTCTTCGGTAGTAGGAGACATATTAAAATTCAACTTAAAGTGAGGAGCAAAGGGAATAATTACATAGTTCCTTCCTGGTCACCAAATTTTAATAATACTTTCTTTAAATATGCCTTCTAAGACAAACAAACTTTACCTTTCTCTCAGTGATGTTGAATATCTATGCCAAGAATCTTCTTACCTTTTCCCAGATCTTTCATCTCAAACTCAGTTGAGAACTTACGCTTTAAATTCTCGATCTCTTTCTTGTTATTTGATGTTATCAACATATCATCGACATATGAAATAAAAATATATGAAAAAACAGCTTCTTGAAGTATACACAATAATCATAATGATTTCTTGTGTATGTTTGTCCAATCATAAAGTGACCGAATCACTTATACCACTGCCTTGGAGACTGTTTCATCCCATACAACAATTTTTTTCATCTTCCATAGATGATCTTCTTTTCCAGCAACCTTGAACCCGCTCGGCTGAGTCATATAGATATTTTATTCTAGATCACCATGCAAGAACGTTGTCTTGACATCTAGATGAACTAGGTCTAAATAATATTGTGCTACCAAGGCCAACAGAATTCATATTGATGAGTGTTTCACAACTGGAGAGAATACCTCATTATAGTCAATCCCTTCTATTTGAGCACAAACTTTCACAACTAACCTTGCCTTGTAGCATACTTGATTAACTTGAGATCCTTCTTTCTTAGCATATACTCATTTGCAGCTAATAGCCTTCTTACCGTTCGCAAGCTTTGTAAGAACCCATGTGCCATTCTTGTGAAGAGACTCCATCTCATCTTGTACCGCAAATTCCTATTTTTCATGCTCTACACTATGTACAACTTCAAAATATGTATTAGGAATACCTTCTTCAACAACTGGTAATGCATAAGTACAAAATCGTCTATCCAACCAGGTTTCCTGGCTTGTCTTCTCGGTTTGCTGGTCACAATGGTCTCAGTGACTATAAATTTTGTATCTTCTACTGCTTCGTGTTCCTCTTCATTTACAATTCCACTATCATTTGGAACTTCAGTAGTTACCTTCCTTGTAGACGCCACACCGTCAGAAGTTTTTTTTAACAGATACAGACTTATCTAGAAGTGATGGAGCTCCATCAATCTCCACCTGCCTCAAAGGAACTATCTTGATCTTCTCTATTGTATTCCAATTTTTGAACCATTTCATTCCTTCTCCATACCCATAAATATCCCTTTAATTAACTGCACGATTATCAAGCTTGTTTTCATTATCATGATACCAAGCAGGTAACCAAATATATGAATTGAGTCATAGTCATAAGTTGGTTTACCATACCACTTCTTTATTGGAGTTTTACCTTCCATCGCAGTTGATGGTAGCCTATTAATGAGGCACTGCCTAAACCCAAAACACTTTACCTAATCCTGCATTAGATAACATACATCGTACCTTCTCCAACAAAGTACGATTTATACGCTCATCCACGTCCATTTTGTTAAGGTGTCTTCTTAACTATCAAGTGCCTATGTACACCCTCATCCTGACCTACTTGCAATAATCAATCACTTTTGTACTCACAACCATTTTCTGAACGTAGTACCTTGATGTTTCTGCCAATTTGAGTCTTAGTTTCCTTCTTCCACTTCACAAAGATTTCTAGGACATCACATTTATGTTTTATGGTATAAACTCATACGTACCAAGAGTAATCATCAATAAACGACACGAACCAACATTTTTCTCCCAATGATGCATTCTTGGAGGAACCCCAAATACCTGAGTGACAATCGTGGTCTCTATATTTGCAGTCTCGGTGTGTTCCGAAATAGACACGTATACCATCACTGTACTCCTAGTTAATTGGTACAAGTTGTGTTGTCGTGTTCCCTTCATGATTACCAGCGATCCAAACATTACATTTAGGACGCTATTATTTTCTGATAGTTTTTAGCCTTTAGCTTCTAAAGTTCCGAGCGAAACCAGATTCTTCTTCACAGCAGGTACATACCTTACTTCCTTTATCTCCCGAACCATGCCATCATCCATCTTGATTCGAATACTACCAATCCCAATCATTGTACATGTATGATTATTCCCCATACATACTTCTCCATAAAACTCCTCGAAGCTTGAGAACCAGTCCCGATGAGGACATATATCATAAGTATCACCAGAATCTAGTACCTATGTACCGTCAGTTACAATACAAGCTAATGGTGTCACAATCAGTGAGAAATCTGAATCCTCATCCAAATCTTCACTTGCCTTAGCAATATTGACATCAGTCTTGTTGGTATGTTTTTCTCGATATTTACGCTTGGTACAATCCTTGCCAACTGTCCAAAGTCGTGACACCACACACTCATCCTTCTACAGACGCGCTCTTGACTTCGAATACCTTATACTTTTTCCACTTTTACCAAATTTATTCTTCTTGTCTGTAGAACGACCTCTTGCAACAAGTACATCTCCATAAGATTCGTTTGCAAGATTTTCATGATCCATCTTCTTGAACTCTTCACTTAATTAGCAATGTTGTAGTGACTCTTCATATGTCAACTTCGTCTTGCCGTGCATTAATGCTTTAATCAAGTGCTCATACCCGTCAGAAGGAGAATTCATCAGACATAACGCCTGCTCCTCGTCGTTAATCGCCTCTTCATCGTTAATCAAGTCATCAAGAAGTTTATTAAATGAATCTAGGTGCTCTGTCAGAGTTGCACCCTTCTTCATGTTACAGCGATACAAATTTCTCTTAAGATGTATCTTATCCGCCACGTTCTTCACCAAGTATTCTTTTTCTAGCTTTTCCAAAGCTCCTTAGATGAAGTCAAGTGCTGATAATTAACTCTTACTGTCATTGCTAAGCACCCACGAATAGAACAAAGAAATAATAATTTATTCTGCTTGTTCCACTGTTTGCCAGTCATCTCGTCTGTCCGACCTTCTAAAGCTTCATCTAGGTCAAAATGAACAAGCGCATCCATATATCTGTTCTCCATAAACCAAAATTATTAGTTCTGATGAACTTTTCAACCTTCAGTTGTGATCTATGAGAATGAAGTATTTCTTATTTTGTTTTTTTATCTTTATTTGACGGATTCGGTATATCCACCAACACGTCCTTTTCAACCATTATTTATTAAATGATTAATCACAAAAAGGATTTAAAAAAAAACTAACTTCCGAGATCAAAATTACCTCAAATAACTTCAGAAAAAATACCCCCGCTGTAATATTATGAATACGCAAAATTCCAAGAACATAACTTGAACTCTTGATTCCAATTATTACGCTAAAACTCGCGGGAAACGATTTTTACAATTAGGACCCAAGTATTGACATGTGCTTTATAATTTACCCCGACTCATAATTTGGTTAAAGATCTGAAATTTATTTCTTGACCCAAAATTAATCACCTTAAATTAAAATTTGAATTTTGACAAGAAATATGCCACAATCAGAATCACACCTTCTACACCTTTCACACCCACAATTTCCAAGAAGTAACTCAACCGTATATTAATCATGCCGTACTTACCATTGAAAAGACGAGGGTACCCAAATATACCTCAATCTAAAACTTTTCCACCTATAAGTTCTTTCTTCCGAAAGTGATTGTCCATGGACTGAGTCGAGACAATACAACTAATCGGTATCACACTTAGAGTGATCGTCTATGGATACGAGATCGAGATAATATAATCAACGAAGTGTGTTTACTTGATATTAGGTTCGGACTTAACCAAACTCTAAGGGATAGCTTATTAAATAAATAGGAATTAACATTTGTGTATTTTACTTCTAATTATAATAAACAATTATAATTGCGGAAATATAAAAGTAAAATACATGGCAAGATTTTGTTAACGAGGAAACCGCAAATGCAGAAAAACCCGGGACCTAGTCCAGATTGAATACTCTCAGAATTAAGCCGCTATAGAAAATCTAAACCAACTTCGTATAGTTGAGACCAAGCAACTAACCCTATATTTCACTTAGTTTCCTCAGTATCCCTGCGCCTCCAACTTCCAATAAGTCACGCACTTGGAACAATTCCTTTGGTTCGTATTCCAAACAGTAAAGGAACAACAAATCTGTTCGGTAACAACTCTTTTCAACCAAGTGATATGAGTCTGACAAATGCTCTCTCGTTTATCACATAAACACCTTTGTCGGGTCCTTAGATCTCTTTCTTACCAATCACCACAGTGATTGTAAGACTTAAGCAATCAACACTTTTAATCACAAAGAAGTGTGTTGATGCTGATCTACACAACTATCTAATCAACGATTATCATAAAGATAAATCGGATTATAGTCGGATCCCTTTACAGTCGAAACAAGTATTGTGCACACCAAATATTATGAACCCAAAAAGTTTTCTTGTATTCAAATATTCTTTGATCTTCAAAATACCTGCACACAATCAACTTGAATCTCTTGTGATTAGTCACACACAGAACGAAGTCTGTTAACGTTGGATTATCACAAGACGTCTTTAGATCTACAAACATTTCTAAAGATCCCCGTCTAAACTTCGATCTAGTTTGAGTGAATCTTATATAAGAATAGAAGATTCTCAAGAATAAACAAACTAGGTGCAATCAAATTTCAACCACCGTTAGTCAATCAAATCAATCGAAAACTAATAATAAACCGCAATTATCTAGTTCCCCACTAACGATACTAATATAGCTTCTCAATCCCAAAGAAGTCTTTAAAACGAGCGGCCGTAAGCGATTTCTCCTAATTAGGGTACTCTCGAATCCAATAGGCGGCTCCACCAGTAACAACACAACTGAGGTAGTTTTGCTGGCTCTGAGGATTAGTTTGCAAGAGAAGCAAACTTCAGTATTTATAGACAAGGAATTTTGGACACCAAGGAATTTCCAAAACCGAATATTCTCAAAGATATGCAATAAATACATAATCGGATTTCATAATTCCTGGAAATGCTTTGTCCAACTATTGACCGAAATTCACTTAGAAAAATCTATAATCAGTAAATACACATTACTAATTATTACTTTTCAAAGATATGTTATTTAATTTTTGGATATTAAATACCATATAAAACCAAGAAATCTTTAATAAAAAAGATTCTCAATTAATTTCGATCCCGGGATTCTCCTTAGCTATCAAGGAATATCTTTGAACAATTAATGATAAGAGTTACAACTCGTGTTCAAAGAATGACGACATCCCTACTTTGTAAGTCCTCTTTCATACTTACAATCTCGAAAACGAAAGCATTTGACTTCCAAGAACCATGTGATTGATTATCACATCAAATCACCAATCATGGGTATCACGGTTCTACCAAAACAAGTTTCGGTTCTACCTCCATGTGAGTACTGGGCATAGTCACACTAGTTACAAAAATTCGGTTGACTAGGTACTAGGATCGGTTCCCCACATTTAATGGTAACTACATGTAATTTGGTGCACATGTGCATAGGATCGGTTCCCCTCACTACTAAGAACTTGTTACACATGTTCATAAGATTGGTTCCCCTCATACTAATAACTTGTGGCACTTCTTACAACGATCGATTCCCCTCTTGAAAATTTACATGCACCTCTTATTAGGATTGGTTCCCATTTCACTAATAAAAGTTACTATTTGAAAGGCATCGACCGTACCATCTTGAGTGATTACTTAAGATCGGTTTTACTAATAAAAGTTATACCAATAACTTAAGTCAGGCATCCATGAATAGTTTTACCAACCACATAAACAAGTGTATGATAGGTTATACACACGCATATTGGTAGTTCAAAATGGATTTTCAATATGAATAGAAATACCAATAAGCCTAGCGATTTCCCTTTTGATCCACAAACGAGTTTGTGAACTTACTTCCTTTAAACGAGTGTAAACATTGTTTCCTAGGATGAAATCTTCACTCACACCCATACATAATCACAATAGCATTTAAACGATTATGTCGATGTCTCATATACAAAATTTAATGGTTAAGCAATAAACCTCGTATCGTATTCCTTAATACTATGTATATTTAGAGTTCATACACAGCTTCGCAGTTTCGTTTTTAATATGCACGACTTGAAATATACGTTAGGGAATGAAACAGTTCAAGTCAAATATTACTAACCTCAAGAGGAAGGATGTTTTTTGTCGTTGTAGCTCCATACGTCTTCACCATCTTCAAGTCTTGTAATACTTGTAAGTCTCAAATCCTAATACTTTCAAGCTAACCTATACGAAGTTGACTCTAGTATATAATCAAGCGACTCTTTAAATGAGTTTTGGTTCACTAAAATATGACAACAAAACTTGACATACCAACCCTTGGTGGGTTCAACCGAGCAATGCTCTAACAATCTCCCCCTTTGTCAATTTTAGTGACAAAACTCTTACATCATATGGATAAACAAATTACAAGAATTCATTATACACATACACTTGATTCTAAGTTCAACAACACATAACCTGTATTAAATTTAATCTTCAAATGCAGCTGCTGACATCATAATAGCAAAGATAATATTCCCCCTAAAGGTAAGCTAGGAAAATTTTCAATCTGCACAACTTTGTTATTTCAATAGAGTACCTCATAACTACATACCACATGGTATGTGACTCCCCCTTAGTATATGCTTTCACTCTATTCGTTAGAATAAACGTTTTAGCATAAATGTCTTTTCCCTTAGTGATACTAACTCATACAAGCCAATACCACTTGTTTACTCCACATATTTCTCCTCCTTTTTGTCACAAAAATGACAAAAAAACGAAAAAATAAAGGACAAACCGAAAGGATCTTACAAATCTCACACAGAGTAGATGTAAACCTATAAGAGTTAAGCACGAGGGTTTTACACACCATCTTTAGATAACCAATACTAAAACCGAAACTACAAGTAATTTTGATTTTAATATGTTATCTAGAACACAATTGTACAAAGCAATTTTGGATAGTTTAGCAAACCAAAAATCCACTAATCACTTAGTTCTTTGCTAAACTGATTGTACAAATATAATCGCTTGTTCGATAAGACCAAAATAAAGATAAAAGACTTAACTCTATTTTTCTCATCAGGATCTAATTTTTCAAAAAGAAAAACTTAGACCTTTCCCTTGTAACAAGACAAATACTAGGTTAGTTAACTAGTAATTCTCATTCTCATTAAGGCATTCGGCTAAACTTGAGTAACCGAATCCTATCTCATTTGATAAGTCTAACTTGGATCCGAAGATCTTAGTTTCTCTTATCCGGACATCACTTGGACTAAACAAATGATCCCGAAGCCATATTTCGTTAAGCCTTAAAAAATCCATACAACCAATAAATTAACTTGCATAATTGTTTATCTTAACCGGAAGCAATTGAATCAACATAGACATTACAGCACCACAATTGCACCGACGTTTTGTAAGACTAAACTATTGATATCACAAAGATAACAATGGTTTTTCTTAACCGTAAAATAATTGAATCACACATATCAATTGTAACGAAACATTTGTAAGCCTAAACAATTGAAATCAAAAGATAACAAATGTTTTTCTTAACCGGAACCAATTGAATCACACATCCATACACACATCATGGAATAAACATCAATTGTACCGAAATATTTTGTTAAGCAAAAGCAATAGGGATATAAAATAAGATCATGGATTTTCTTAAACAGGAAAACAATTAACTAACAAGATTGCTACCTCAAATTTCGCATCCTCATCTCCAAAAATATTTCCATCTTCTTTCCGGGAGAATTGATATCGAAATATCATCATGTTGTCATCCTTATGCAAAACAAAAGAATAACAACAACCAACCTTTACCAGAGAAAGGTTGAAAATCGGTTTTAACTATTGCAAACAAAAGTTAGAACCTTGAAACACATATGCTTTTATGTTAAACCGAAATTCAATATATTGTGACTTTTTCGCATATTGTTTCGCAGAACCCCTCATGATCCTTTGATAAAGCCTACCAACAAGGGATAGAACTCAATCCCGCTAAATCAAAAAGTCACGCAAACCACAAGGGTTAACACAATATGAGATCGAATATCAAGGTTAATAAAACCGAAATCAAACATCTCATAATCATACATAGCAATAATAAAAATAATTTAAGCAGAGGCTAGTAAACCAAAACTATCACAACAAAAAGTATAAACTAATGATTTTATTCATAAATAAGATAGTTTTATTCATAATAGACTTAACAATTATTGAAAGCAATCAAAAACTGAAGTCTATTCTCTATTGTTGAAATCCTAATTCAATTCTTTTAGAGATTCTTCCAAAGATGAGGTCGGATCAGAAGATTTCTCAGGATTCCAATCATCTTCTATGATAACAAGTCTTGATTCCATACTAGCAACACTGTTATTGACCTCCTTTACCTATTTTCTCAAATCCTTTCCATGTTCCTTACTTCACATAAAATTAGATCTAACTTTAGTGAAAGATTTTTGAGAATATTATCATTGATTGAAGAGATTTCTTCATTGGGAACATCTTGATGATCCTCTGGAGATAAATCCAAATTACAATCAGATGATTCAAGACGGAGTTTCTTGTTAGAAAACAAAATCGTCTATACATTTTCAGTTTTGCGAGGGTTGCAACTAGAGGTAAACATTCTGTCAGACTCTGTAAAATGAAGTAGGAGAACCCATTCTCTTATAGTATCACGAACTTTCTCAAAAATCTTCGAGAATATTATTTCAATTTAGTTCTTAACCGAATATACTTTTTAGAAATATTTTATTCAAATATTTACATTCCTATCCTTACTGTATACTTTTTGAGGGTAACAAGTAAGGATTCATGATAATCAATTAGATTATCATTTTTCGCTTATCTAATCTTCTTACTTTGAAGAATTCATCAACTTTGAAGTTTTCAGAAACCCTCACGTTCAAATCTCTAGATTCAACACTTATTTTTAATGGAGGATCCTGAAAAACATTCATCTGATTCACTTTCTTTGAAGAGATTGTAGATCTAGATTTAGATCTCTGTTTCTTGGGTTTATATCCACTTCTCCTTTTACTTTCAGGACATTTCCATTGATAGCGTCCCCTTCGTTTGCAACGAAAGCAACCTCCAGACGTCTTATGGTTACATGATTTTGATTTCATATATTTCTTTGACCAAGATCCTTGTCTTGTGATAAATTAATATCAATTGTTGTTTGCTTGAAACAGTTAAGTTTTTCTCTAAGCTTTTGATTTTCAGCTTTTAACTTCCTTTTTTCATCTCGACATAATTTAATATCAAAAATTAATTTAGATACTTGAACCTTTCCGGAACATTGAGTGACCTCGATTTTCTCCACTCTCTTATTAAACTTCTCTTTGTCTTTGAGAAAACTCTTTTTGAGTTGATCAAGCGATGATATGATTCCATTAACATATGGAGATATTTCTTTGAAAATCGAGGAAGCGTTCTCTTCTTGTGTATCTATTTATTTATGGGTAAAAACTGTTTCTGCTGGTTTTGGTAATTTGGGTGTGTGGATGAGAAACGAGTCTAAACCTAAAAAAAAATGCACTGCACGGGAGTACTTTTAGATTCGAGAGATCAATCTGCACAATCCTGGCCTAAACCAAGAAATGGCCATTCCAGTCTTGCTTCGGTCACAAAGTGAAGGAGAAGGGTTGGTCTCAGGGACGGAAGCGAAGAAGGTGTTGGGACCGGAATGGTTAATTCTGAAGGTTTGGATATTTTATTACTTTTATCAGAATTTGGAACTTGCTTGCGGAATGAAAGCTATCAGTTCTTTGGTATTTTCTAGATATACGGTTGTTGTTCTCACTAAAACTTATTGTTTGGTGGAAATAGGTGAAACCTATTTATATAAGTCATAATTGAACGCACCCTGGTTTTATAGGAAGTGGGAATGACTGAGTGATGGAAGAGTGGAGCAATGGGTAACCGCTAGAAACCAAGTTTCCACAATGAAGGAAACGGGTTTGTTTTCACCCATTACTTCTTGCCACCACTAACTGCCCTGTTTCCCGACACTTCTTATAATGGGTGTGTTGCACGCCGCACGCTTAAACCGTCAGACCAATACCATGATAAGTATCCCCCCAGTTTGTGACATGTTTGATGTCTCGAGTGTTTTCGTGGAAAACGTGTAGCAGTCTGCTACCTGTGGCGAGTCAAAGTCAAGATACTTGCCACGAGAAAATAACATGTGGCGCTATTTGGCTTGTCTTGGATTGTCTCCTAAAGCTTATCATTGGCCCGTCAGTTGGGTGGCGAACTTGGACGCCTGAGATTGCATCTCATGAGGAAGGGTAGCCATTTATTATGGCCACAGCCTGTTGGCGCCTGTCAATAGCACAATGGCGCCATTGATAAATGCCAATGGCGTAGTGACACTTTTAGCGCATGCCGGTGGAGTGGTAGCATGGTTGGCATGGTCAGCACATGCCAATGACACGATGGTGCAAGTGGCGCCTGGCGTAGCCATGGCCGCCAGATTCGGCACATTGGTGTTAGACTCAAATGTGGTGTGGCAACATCAGTTCCAGTATCCACATCAATCCCAATGTTCCGTGGAACATTATTTGGCTTGGTTGGCGTAGAAACTTTGCCTAAATTAGGTTTTGGCAATTAGCGCATACGGCATGTGACCATGGCACAACGGCGTTTGTGCAAACGATGCCAGAGCCACGCCAAAGGAACCATAGCCAGGCCATCACATGGAAACGTCCACAACATCAAGTATTCTTACGAGTGGCTATGGTGTGACGCCTTTATTAGGTTTTCCCAAGTCCGCACGGCTCGTGGCATGTTGTGGGGCCCGAAGTGGCATAGTTTGTGCCACGACTGGAAATTAGGGTTTCATCCATAGCCACTAAAGCAAGATCGTGCTTATGGATAGAGTAACCACGTCTAAGTCCGTTATGGCGTTGTCCATGAACAGAAAGTGGGTTTGCACGTAGGTGCACTATTCATGGCGCGTTTGGCGTGCTACTGCGGCAAGGTAACACGTTTGGCATGCGGCTTGGCATGATCGGCATGCCGTTATCAAGCCATTGGCGCGGTCTTTGTGAATCCAACTTGGCATGGTGACCACTTGACGCAATTCCACCTATTTTAATATTGTGGCAGGTTTAGAGCAACCTGATTGGTCAATAAAAAGAGAGGGCCAGACAAGCATGGGTGTGGCCATACTTCTAACGTCGGTGTGGCAAGTTTAAAGCGTCCTGATTGGTCGATGGGAAATAGGGTCGGCAAGTATGTGCCCAGCCACAACTTATGTGCGTGTGGCGGATTTGAGGCTACCTGATTGGTCGAGGGACATAGGGCCGGTTTTGGCAACATGGGGCGTGGCCAATGGAAATTGGCGCCGGCTTGGCTAAGGCATGGCCACGCCTCCCTTTGCTACTGCTTCTATTCTGCGGCTCCCTTATTTCTTGTTTTCTGATTCTGGGCAATATTTTGCACTTACTAATCCATGGCGGATTAATTACCTAGTTTGCTTAGGCTTAATTTTGACAGGCAAGGTCTGATATGCCGCGCAAGGCGCAAAACCCTTATTTTGCAAATTGGTCAGGGTAATATCTGGATCCTCTGAAAGTTCACAGAAATTGATTGAATTTTATGTGTTAACATAGAATTCTTTAAGTTCATCGCCAGAGAGAATTACGCTTTCTGATTGAATACTTTATGCAAAGACCTTATCGTTGATACTTGGAAATTCGTGCTACTTTGCTGCGAATGAACACAAATTGTCATGCCATATCAACATTAAGGGTTCAGCCGGGAACATAACACAGAAGGCATTCAAAAAAACTTATATTAACTGAATGCCAAAATTTACAGAATGTCTGGGATTGTTGCTACATGCACCATTATGGATAAATTTCATGAAAATATATTGAGTTGCTCAGTAAATGTGCCTGTGGAGAGGTTGAACACTCATCGCTTTACATGGATCTGTTTCTTTGCAGAGTGATGGCATATTAAATGCAAGGTTTACAATTTTAACCCTGAACTAAAAACCACCATCAACATTAAGTCCCCTGCTTAGCTCGTAACAGTGGTATTGTCGCGGGGTAAGCATGAGATGGTGACAGAAAGGATAAAAATCGAAAGGGTCAAGACATGAAGAGATTGCTAGGAAAAATTCGACTGACCTTTGGCAAGAACATGAGTAGTATGCTATCCTTGTATTGGAGGCTTGGCGTGTTTCTGGCTTGGCCACAAGGTGCTAGCGTTGCAACTTCGGCCACGAAGCGGTAATGATGGTGCTGCAACTTCGACCACGGAGCGGTGATGATGGCGCTTCTGGCTTGGCCGCGGAATGTTGATGCTGGCGCTGTTGGCTTGGCCGCGGACTGTTGATGCCATAAGTTGTTGACACCGCGGGCCCAACTGCCTTCTTCTGTGCCTGGCCTAAAAAGGAAACCTTATTCCACTCAAACTCCAAAACCGCTACGTATATAAAAGGAATTGCTCCCCTTATTTGTTTCTTGTATCGTCGGCTTTGTTTCCGCGTCTTTGTGTAGCACCAAAGGTGCATCATACGTGCACGGTGGAAGTAACAACAGCAGTAAAAACAGGCAAGCATATTTCAGATGTGTATTCCAACGTTTCTCCCTTTTTGTTTGCTCTTCGGTGTTGGTGTAAACTCTAGCCATAGGCATGTCTTCCATGAACTTGTAAAAACACTTCAATATGAACAGATCCTCCTTTCTGGTAGCGCTAGCCACAACATTAATCACAACGAAGCCAATGCAAAGAAAGCATGCATGGGCAGGTGGCTGTCGTTGATTTCTTCTTTCATAAAAGCTAGCTTTAGGCTCTTTTTTTTATTATTTGGGCGTGAGCGCCATTCCTGTAGCAAGACACGGTTTGGCCAAGAGCATATTTCCCGCAGTAAGATATGGTCTTGGCTAAAAGCATACTTCCCGCGGCAAGATACGGTTTTTTCCAAGAGTATACTTTCTGCGGCAAGTATTTGTTTGAGCGAGCATCAGTCCCTATTCCTTTTGGCCGTGAATTCCATGACATGTGGCCAAAGAAAATTTTCTTGTAGAACATTTATTGTTGACCCCTGATCATTGTACCCAATTTGACAAAAATCTTGATGCATGGTTTTCTCCAAAGTAGTAACTTTTCCTGTTTTTGCTCCGTTGTAGTTACTTCGAAGATGAAAGCAGCATAAGGAATTTTGTTAAGATGTCACCTGAAAGCAGTTCTGCCGCCGCATCGAGAAACGCTAACAACTTCAAGCCAAACACAAATGATGAATTCTTTACAAAGTCTTCCATAATCATGAAGACCCATCCCAAACATGTGGTAACCCTTCTGACTGGAGAAGTCCAATCAGTGTATCCAAGCCGTATAATGAGGTTTTCCTTCAGAATAAAGAGTATCCGGCTTCTCCCATTGACTTCAAGATATGTCACAGTGCATTGAGCTCTTATGATAAGTGGATGGAATTTATGATAGGCCGAAACCACGTAAGGGTTAATCTGATTGGGGCGCAAATCGTGGATGTTGTCATGGCGTCTGTGACACTTCATAATAAAAAAGACGTTTCAGGATTGATTAATTTTATCTCCAGATGGTGTCCGACAACTCACACTGCTATATATAGATGGGGCGAAATGACCATCTCCTTGAAAAGCGTAGCCGTTCTGTTGAGCCTTCCAATAACAGGGAATCTTGACATCATCTTGTCTGAGGAGGAAGAAGAAATGCACGCCACTCTAGTCACGAAATCAACATGGTATGTTCGGAAGAATTATGAGGATAAGTGCTTCTATAACTGGCGGGTGTCTGAATGGTTTCCCAAGGAAGCGGAGCCATCTCAGGTACTAGATGATCTGCTCCATGTTGCTGCATTTCTATCCCTGTGGTTATCCAGAGATATTTTTGATGATGGCTCTGGAAAGAAAGAGATAAGACAGAAACTTATCAAATTTGCTATCAAATTGGAGAAAGGCGTTCCTCTTCCCATTGGCAGTTTGTTCCTTGGCTCCTTGTACACCCATCTGGATCACTTAGAAGCGGACATGTATGTTTCTAATGGGTATATGAAGGTAGACTCATATGTTCATGTCGCCTTCCTCCAAGCATGGCTATGGGAACATTTCAAAGATTATGCTCCTAATCCGATAACTTCATTTCTTGATTCATATAGCGGCTCCAGGATACTTCGTTGGTTGAGGAGGCATCCGAGACCTGGCTTAAAGCTTATTTACTTCCTTGACAATGCATATGCAATAAACTTTCGTCCCTGGGGTCCGGTGCACGCGTCCATAGCCCAACCAAATGTCTTCGCGACCGCCCCGGACATGGTGCTACATTCTGATGGAGAAAGTATGAGCATTGGAGAAACCGTGTTCATGCGAAGCTGCATACCTGAATATGTGCCATCTTTTTTCAGAGGAACTTGTGAAGTAGTCTCTTATAACATTGATAGGGCCGCTCGACATATGGGCTTTGATCAAGGGGTCCATTTCACCGTCAGCTGAAGCCTCCAAAAGAATTGTTGTCAGCCTTTCTTGATAACCGTGTCTTTGCGCCTCACAAGAGTATCCCTTTTATGCTCTAGGGGCGAAAACCGGTGACGACTCCTAGATATAATACTTTCTGGAAGGACGAATTTCTTGCCATTCATCAATTCGTGCGGGATGTTGTGGCGGATCCGCGCGACAGACCTTCCCCTGCGGTTTTAGCAAAACATAAATTGTTGAAGCAGCTTCCTTCAGGAAAGCGAAAATATTCTAGCCCGGATGCGGACAGTCCCCGTGAGAGGGATCGAAGGTCGAAAAATCGTGTCGGTGGATTCCAATCGAATTCGACGGCTCTTGTGACCTTCAGTTCTTTCAACATGCAAGTATATATGATTTCCTTACTGACTTGGTTGAATTGCACAAATTTTCCACTTCACTGCTGAACATCTCCTTTTCTTTTAACTTAGGGTCTCGACAGCACGAACATCTTTGCCATACTTTCCCATGATCAAAAAATGGCGTCTCTTGACGAAGGGGATGGCGATACTGAGTCTCTGGAAGATGGAGAAGAATCTGAAGAGGAGGAAATCTCAGGATCCGGTGGCAACGAGAAGAGCACTTCTGAATGTAGCAATGAGTCTTATTTTAATGGGCCCACAGATGAGTCAGTGAGTTTTCCACTCTTCTCCGTTTTTTTTTGTTTCGAGCTATTTATTTGGGAATAAATACTCAATCTGCGATATCGCAGGAACAAACAATTCTTGGAAATAACCCTGAGATGGAGATTTGTCATAGTGAAAACGTAGCTTCGTCTCCAATCATGGAAGCTGTACACGCCAGTAATCCGGAGATGATCGTCGTGATATTGTGTCCCCATTGGCGAAAAACGTTGTTGTGACGATGGGCGTGATTGTTCCCAAAGAATCTTTGCTAGTGGCACTGCAACCAGCTGCAGGTGTCGTTTTCGATCCTCCGTTTGAGGCTCCTTTTGAGGGTCACGTGTTGATTGGAGGATTCAGTTTGCCAATGAAATACGCGGAGCTATATACCAAAATGTGGGAAAGGTATGGACATATCGCAACAACTAAAAAGATCACCAGCCGATTCGCGTTGGTCAAGCGTGTGGAAGAATCCTTATCTTCAATTCATGACATGTGCAGTGTGACTGGCCACAACGTTTCTGGAGATGTAGTCTCAAGCTGGAAGTTCCACCGAGATGTGCGCGTAGACTTGGGGTTTAACGCCTCTTGGTTGTGTGAAGGATTTTCCAAGATCCAAAAGTTGCAGGCTGAAGCGGTCGAAGGTCCCTCCGCGGATTTGATCAGTCAACAGGAAGCAGAAACCAAAAAGTTGTCTCAGGAGTTAAAACTGAAACAGGAGTCTCTTCAAAGCATGAAGGATGCTTTCTCCAAGAAGAACAAGTCGTTGTTGGATAATTTCCCTTGAATGTCTTTTATTTTTCTGAACTTCCTTTTCTTAGGGTTTTTTTTTTTGGAAAGGCAAAATACGCCTCTTTATGGCTTGATTTTCTGTTTTCGGGATTGATAGATGGTTGCTTTATAAGTATTTTCTAAGTTGGATTATTTTTGGAATGGTTTTGTGAGTAATAATAACTTTTTTGAAAGTAATGGTACTTGGGGATGGTGTGAAATCTTAGAACAATTGTGTTATTGGATTTGTTCGTCAATATGGAACCGACGCCTGTGTCACTTTTCTAGCACATTCAAAACGTGAGTTGTGCAAATAATGTTCAAACAAAAATTACCCGCTTAAGGGTCTTCCAATAAACTGAATTTTTAGGATATAAATCCAAATTTATTGTGTGACACTGTCCTGGACGTGAGAAGTCCCCAGTCATCCGTTATTATCCGTGTAACACCTTTATGTCGGTCTGCGGCAAGGCGAAGAATATATGGTCCCCAAGCGCAATTCCCCTGAATCTATCTTTTCTTGGATGATGTGCTTCAAAGCATTGCATTCGTTGTTAGGATGATGGATGAATCTGTGATAATGGCAATACCTTGAATCTAGCACTTCTTGATCCGTGGGTGGGCGCCATACCGGGGGTAGTTGAAATACTCCCTCTTGTACCCAAATCTCCAATAGCTCTATAACTCTTCTGATAGGCAACGGGAAGCGTTGATATTTTGAGTCCCGCTTATCTCGCATCTATGGCTGCCGTGGAGGAAGTTCCTGCACGCCTTGGCATGAAGCTCTCTTTGAGGGAGTAATTGATGCTTGAGCAATCATTGATTCATGAGCGGACCATTTGCTTCTACCATATTGCTGAAAGCTAATTTCTCTTGAGGGATCTGCATCAATGACAGCAACACGAGGTGATTGGGCTCGACATGCGTCTTGGAAGATTTCCCCCTCTTCAGGCGCCTCTCTTGTTAGTAAAGCAATCGTGGTTGTGGACTGTTGGACGACTCTTTGAACCTCCGCGAGAGTTTGGAGATAAATGTTTACCAGCAAAGCTCCATAGGATGGCTCTTTACCTTTGTCCTGTAGACGCTGTGGCACACCTGTCAAGTCTCCTTCCTTGGTTTTGTGAAACTGTCTTAGCTCCCTGTCGTCGGAAGAATTCAATTGGATGATCTTATGCTCTTGTATGACATGGCTACGTGATCCGTCTGCATCTTCATTGGTAGGAATGCGAGCCTTAGCCAAAGACTGAACGTCCTTCGTATTATCCTTGAAATTGGTGAGATCCTTCTGACAGGTACCCGCTGATTCTTTCCACAATCAAATTATCATACTCTTCAGGATACGAAGCATATTTTTTTGGCATATGATAATGTCGACTTGGTTTGCAGCCATATCCTCTAGCATTATTATCACGCCTTTCATGGCGGTTGGCTTATGGTTGTTCATTGCTTTTGAAAAGTTCGAATGGCCAGGATACATCTGGGAAATTGGAATCTTTGACTGAAATGAGTTTTAGTTAGTGATTGGATCAAGCCTAAGACTAGTTGGGATGGAAATAAAATTGAGGATTGAATTTGATATTGCAACCGAGAGATTAATCTCCCACTGTGGTCGCCAGTTGTTTATGGGTAAAAACTATTTCTGCTGGTTTTGGTAATTTGGGTGTGTGGATGAGAAACGAGTTTAAAACTAAAACAAATGCACTGCACGGGAGTACTTTTATATTCGAGAGATCAATCTGTACAATCCTGGCCTAAACCAAGAAATGGCCGTTCCAGTATTGCTTCGGTCACAAAGTGAAGGAGAAGGGTTAGTCTAAGGGAGGGAAGCGAAGAAGGTGTTGAGACCAGAATGGTTAATTATGAAGGTGTGGCTATTTTATGACTTGTATCAGAATTTGGAACTGGCTTGCGGAATGAAAGCTATCAGTTCTTTGGTATTTTCTGGATATTGTGTTGTTGTTCTCAACAAAACTTGTTGTTAGGTGGAAATAGGAGAAACCTATTTATATAAGTCATAATTGAACGCACCCTGGTTTCATAAGAAGTGGGAATGACTGAGTGATGGAAGAGTGGATCAATGTGTAACCGCTAGAAACCACGTTTCCACAATGAAGGAAACGGGTTTTTTTTTCACCCATTACTTCTTGCCACCACTAAACGCCATGTTTCCTGACACTTTCTTATAATGGGCGTGTTGCACGCCGCACGTTGTAAACCGCCAGACCAATACCCTGATAAGTATCCCCCAGTTTGTGACATGTTTGATATCTCGGGTGTTTTCGTGGAAAACGTGTAGCAGTCTGCTACGTGTGGTGAGTCAAATTCAAGAGACTTTCCACAGGAAAATAACATGTGGCGCTATTTGGCTTGTCTTGGCTTGTCGCCTAAAACTTGTCACAGGCCCGTCAGTTCGGTGGAGAACTTGGACGCTTGAGATTGCATCTCATGAAGAAATGTAGCAATTGATTATGGCCACAGCCTGTTGGCGCCTGTCAATAGCACAATGGTGCCATTGATACATGCCAATGGCGTAGTGGTACTTTTAGCGCATGCCGGTGGCGTGGTGGCATGGTTGGCATGGTGAGCGCATGCCAATGGCACGATGGTGTAAGTGGCACCTGGCGTAGCCATGGCCGCCAGATTTGGCACATTGGTGTTAGACTCAAATGTGGTGTGGCAACATCAGTTTCAGCAGCCACATCAATCCTAATGTTCTGTGGAACATTATTTGGCTTGGTTGGCGTAACAACTTTGCCTAAATTAGGGTTTGGCATGCCGAAACCCTGATTAGAGAATACAGCATGCGACATTGTGACCATGGAACAACAACGTTTGTGCAAACGATGCCAGAGCCACGCCAAAGGAACCATAGTCAGGCTATCACGTGGAAACGGAAACAACAGCAAGTATTTCCACGAGTGGCTATGGTGTGGCGCCTTTATTAGGGTTTCTTAAGTCCACAGTGGCATAGTTGTGGATTGCCACGACTGGAAATTATGGTTTGTGGCATGTTGTGGGGCCCGAAGTGGCATAGTTTGTACCACGACTGGAAATTAGGGTTACATCCATCGCCACTAAAGCAAGATCGTTCTTATGGATAGAATAACCACGTTGAAGTCCGTTATGGCGTTGGCCACGAACATAAAGTGGGTTGGCACGTAGGTGCACTATTCATGGCGCGTTGGAGCATTTAGCGTGCTACTGCGGCAAGGTAGCACGTCTGGCATGCGGCTTGGCATGCTCGGCATGCCGTTAGCAAGCCATTGGCGCGGTCTTTGTGAAGCCAACTTGTCATGGTAACCACTTGACGCAATTCCACTTCTTTTAATATTGTGGAAGGTTTAGAGCAACCTGATTGGTCAATAAAAAGAGAGGGTAGGCCAAGCATGGGAGTGGACACACTTCTAACGTCGGTGTGGAAAGTTTAAAGCGACCTGATTGGTCGATGGGAAATAGGGCTGGCAAGTATGGGCCCAGCCACAACTTATGTGCATGTGGAGGATTTGAGGCGACCTGATTGGTTGAGGGAAATAGGGCCGATTTTGGCAACATGGGGCGTGTCCAATGGCAAATGGCGCCGACTGGCCTAAGGCATGACCACGCCTCCCTTTGTTGCTGCTCCTATTCTGCGGCTCCTTTATTTCTTGTTTTCTGATTCTGGGCAAGATTTTGCACCTACTAATCCATGGCGGATTAATTACCTAGTTTGCCTAGGCTTAATTTCGACAGGCAAGGTCTGATATGCTGCGCAAGGCGCAAAACCCTAATTTTGCAAATTAGTCAGGATAATATCTGGATCCTGTGAAAGTTCACAAAATTGATTGAATTTTATGTGTTGACACAGAGTTCTTTAAGTTCATTTCCAGAGAGCAGTATGCTTTCTGATTGAATACTTTATGCAAATACCTTATCCTTGATACTTGGCAATTCGTGCTACTCTGCTGCGAGTGAACACAAATTGTCATGCCATATCAACATCAAGGGTTCATCCGGGGAACATAGCACAGAAGGAATTCAAAGAAACTTATATTAACTGAATGCTAAAATTTACAGAACATCTGGGATTGTTGCTACATGCACCATTCTGGATAAATCTCATGAGAATATATTGAGTTGCTCAATAAATGTGCCTGTGGAAAGGTTGAACACTCATCGCTTTACATGGATCTGTTTCTTTGCAGAGTGACAACATATTAAATGCAAGGTTTACAATTTTAACCCTGAACTAAAAACCACCATCAACACTATTATTGAGGAAGTTTCGGAATTAGAGACTTATGCAATCATTGCAACATTGTCTCCACCAAAGCTTTGATTATCCTCATCATTGTAATAATCTAATGTTGCAGTATATGCATTTCTCTTCCAATGATTGTCCTTGGTTGGGTAATCTGGAGAGATATGACCAAATCCTCTTCATTTATAGCATTGAGGAATATTGTCATCGTCATCCCAAGTGTCATTACTACGAGTCGTAGATTTTCGCTTCCCACTTGTCACAGGAAATTCTCTCTTTCGATGCCTCAGCAGTTTTTTAAGTTGTTGAGAAACAAGAAAGAGTATATGGTTGATTTCTGATTCATCATCACCATTTTGATCTTCCAGATCCTTGGAGATTTCCAGACACTATGTCGGAAATGTTTTATTATCATTATAAGCTAAATTGTCTTTTTGTTTTGACAAATACTCTTGATCAAATATCTTCAGTTTTCCAACAAGATAATATCTTGATAGAGAAGAAATATCGTTAGCATCAACGATTGCATGCTTCTTGGAATCGTTTCTTGACGGCAACGATCTGAGAATTTTGCATGCTATATCCTTTTGAGAAATAGTCTTTTCAAGAGAGAAAGAAGCATTAACTATCTCAGAGAGTTTGAGGTAAAACTATTCAAAAGTATCGTTGTCATTCATTCGAAGGTTTTCCCAGTCGGATAAAATAGTTTGAAGTCTAGCTTCTTTCTCTGCAATGTTTCCTTCGAATGTGATATGAAGATTATCCCAAGCTTCTTTCAAAGTTAGACAGGATGATGCATGATGTTGTAGATCACGACTTACAGCATGTATAATAGCATTCAAACCACCTGAATTCTGCTTAGAAAAATCCTTTTCTTCACTCGAGTAATCAACCAAACGTTTATACTCTGTTTCCGAATTTGCAATTTTCGGACAATCATAACCATCGACGACTAATAGCCAAGTATTAAAGTCTCGTGATTGAAGAAAAGATCTCATAGAAGATTTCCACCGTAGATAGTTTGATACGTCAAATCTTGGAGGTACGTTAAAAGAAGTCGATTCGTGAGAACTCGAATTCATTTCTTATAGGTTGGATCGCACCAAATACAGATTGCTAGATATTTTCGTGCTTGCCTGCTCTGATACCAATTAAAAAGACGAGGGTACCCAAATATACCTCAATCTAAAACTTTTCCACCTATAAGTCATTTCTTCTGAAAGTGATTGTCTATGGACTGAGTCGAGATAATACAACTAATCGGTATCACACTTCGAGTGATCGTCTATGGATACGAGATCGAGACAATACAATCAACGAAGTGTGTTTACTTGATATTAGGTTTGGACTAAACCAAACTCTAAGGGATAGCTTATCAAGTAAATAGGAATTAACTTTTGTGTATTTTACTTGTAATTATAATAAACAATTATAATTACGGAAATAGAAAAGTAAAAGACACAGCAAGATTTTGTTAACGAGGAAACCACAAATGCAGAAAAACCCATGGACCTAGTCCAGATTGAATACTCTCAGAATTAAGCTGTTATACAAAATCTAAACCAACTTCGTATAGTTGAGACCAAGAAACTAACCCTATATTTCACTTAGTTTCCTCAGTATCCATGCTCCTCCAACTTCCAATAAGTCACGCAATTGGAACAATTCCTTTGGTTCGTATTCTAAACAGTAAAGGAACAACAAATCTGTTCGGTAACAACTCTTTTCAACCAAGTGATATGAGTCTGACAAAGGCTCTCTCGTTTATCACATAAACACCTTTGTCGGGTCCTTAGATCTCTTTCTTACCAATCACCACAGTGATTGTAAGACTTAAGAAATCAACACTTTTAATTACAAAGAAGTGTGTTGATGCCGATCTATACAACTATCTAATCAACGATTATCACAAAGATAAATCAGATTATAGTCGGATCCCTTTCCAGCCGAAACACGTATTGTGCACACCAAAGATTATGAACCCAAAAAGTTTTCTTGTATTCAAATCTTCTTTGATCTTCAATAAACACTTGCACACAATCAACTTGAATCTCTTGTGATCAATCACACACAGAACGGAGTCTGTTAACGTTGGATTATCACAATACATATTTAGATCTACAAACAGTTCTAAAGATCCCCGTCGAAACTTCGATCTAGTTTGAGTGAATCTTATATCAGAAGAGAAGATTCTCAAGAATAAACAAACTAGGTGCAATCAAAGTTCAACCACCGTTAGTCAATCAAATCAATCGAAAACTAATAATAAACCGCAATTATCTAGTTTCCCACCAACGATACTAATAGAGCTTCTCAATCCCAAAGAAGTCTTTAAATCGAGCGACGGTAAACGATTTCTCCTAATTAGGGTACTCTCCAGTCCAATAGGAGGCTCCACCAGTAACAACACAACTGAGGTAGTTTTGCTGGCTCTAAGTATTAGTTTGCAAGAGCAGCAAACTTCAGTATTTATAGACAAAGAAGTTTGGACACCAAGGAATTTCCAAAATCGAATATTCTCAAAGATATGCAATAAACACATAATCAGTTTTCATAATTCCTGGAAATGTTTTGTCCAAATATTGACCGAAATTCACTTAGAAAAATCTATAATCAGTAAATGAGCATTAGTAATTATTATTTTTCAAAGATATGTTATTTAATTTCTGGATATTAAATACCATATAAAATCAAGAAACCTTTAATAAAAAAGATTCTCAATTAATTTCGATCCTGGGATTCTCCTTAGCTATCAAGGAATATCTTTGAACAATTAATGATAAGAGTTACAACTCGTGTTCAAAGAATGATGAAATCCTTACTTTGTAAGTCCTCTTTCATACTTACAATCTCGCAAATGAAAGCATTCGACTTCCAAGAACCGTGTGATTGATTATCCTATCAAATCACCAATCATGGGTATCACAGTTCTACCAAAACAAGTTTCGGTTCTACCTCCTGTGCATAGTCACACTAATTACCAAAATTCGGTTGACTAGGTACTAGGATCGGTTCCCCACATATTATGGTAACTACCTGTAATTTGGTGCACATGTGCATAGGATCGGTTCCCCTCACTACTAAGAACTTTTTGCACATGTTCATAGGATCGGTTTCCCTCACACTAATAATTTGTGGCACCTGATGAGTGCCAAATATTGTATATATTTATCCCTTTTTGTTGGCATTTTACTCATCTTTTGTGCATTAATTCTACATTTTATCCCATATTCTGTATTTTCATTGTTTTCAAGAATAAATATTTTTATTAATTAATTTTGCATTTTTAGGCAATAAACAAAGTTCGGATGACTTGCGGAGCAAAAGAGCAGAAAAGTAGTGAAAAGCCTGGAGAAATCACGCAAGGAAGCCGCGAAGAATGGTGCGCACAACCTCATTTTCTACACACAAAAGCGCCTCCGTTCTCAGCCATCAGATCAGTTCTCAGAAGCATCCGACGGTCGCTCCTTCATAGAGCATCAAAATCTGAAGTCTCTGCCGAGCACCACAGCGCTGAAATTCCAAGCCTTCAGATTAGATGGTAGTTGAATCCAACGGTCGCTCCCTTGCTGTTCATCAACGTTTGATATCTCCGCCTTACACTACAACACCTAACCCCATCTAGAGCCGTTAACTTCGTTGTATCAAAAAACTCTGACGGTCGCTACAAGCTTCACTTCACATCACCGTCCGATTCACCTACCAGCTTCGCATCCAGTGACTCAGCGACGCAGAACATCAAACTCGATACGCCCGACTAACACCCTATCACCCGAGCCCTACCACCTAACCAAACAACCCCCTTCTCCCATTCTATCGAACCCATCTACCACCATCACCCCCCTCTCTGCAGAACCACCTCCTTCCCTGCCGCACCACCATCATCACCACCACTCCCTGACGCCACCAAACACCACCAACTCTCCACAACAACCCTAACCCACATCATTATTTCCCCTTTCACCAACTCTATGTCCTCCTAATCACTCAATTTCACGCCTCTCCCATGTCAGGAACCCTAGAGGTGAAATTGACAAATTAGGTGAAATTGACAAATTAGAGGCGTGGATAACATCAGGAGAGTCAGAGAAAGGATGGGTCGACGTCAATTTGAAGATTAGGTGAGTTAATTTCACTGTTGGAATTTGGGGATTTTTCTATAAACCCTAATTGTATAATTTAGGGGAATTGTGTTTGTGAGCTATAAATAGAGAATGGGTGTAGTGTGAGAAACTTTATGTTTGGACTAGCCAACATCCAGGACTTTCATGTCCTGTTAAATGTTCAATTTCAGCTCAATTTAAGTTCATGATCACTATGTTCTGTTAATATCAATGTGTTAAGTTGCAATATCCTGTTAATGTTTCTGTTGAATGTGCAATGTCATGTTAATTCACTGTTAATTTGTCATGTTAATGTTTGTTACTTTGTTCTGTTAATGTTTTTATTTTCATCTCCTGTTAACATGTGTCCTGTTTAGATGTTATTCATTGTTAGTTCAGTTAGTTGTGTTCATGTTTGTTGTTGCTCCTGTCACTGTCAGTTACATGATGGAATGCTAGTCTAGATACATTTGAAGCATTGATGTGATTGTGTAATGGAAGAAATCAGTGCTCATAGCAAGCTGATTTTCTTGCCATTCTTGTGTATGCTTAGGTTGCACTTTGATTGAGCATTGGGAGAAACTAGTGCTCATAGCAAGCTAGTTTTCTTCCCATTCTATTTGTTTGCCTGTTTTCTGCCTAGCCTTGCTTCATTTCAGTTTCTTCACCAACATCCCTGCCCTTGGCCTTAGGCCTTGGTTCATCTTGCACTGTTTTATACTTGTAGTTGCTTTGTTCTTTGTTTCTGTCACTGTTTTACTTTCATTTCCATGTTCATTTTGTTTGCTGTTTTCTTCTTTGCTGATTTACTTCTATTGCTGCTACTTCTTTTGTCTTGCTGCAACTCTATTGCATTTCTCTTATTCCACTGCCATGCAGCTGCTGTGCAGCACTTGTGCTGCATTGCCTTCCCTTACACTTGCAGTGCTGCTGCTTTCCTTCCCTTGCAGCTGCTGCTGCTGCACTGCTGCAGCTGTTGCTGCCACTCCACTTCTCTTGCACTTGCCCTGCAGCACTTCTCCTGCTGCTGTTGCTTCACTTGCAGTGCTGCTGTTTTCCTTCCTCTTTACTGCCTTGTGCTTCTGCTGCACTGCTGCTGTTGCTGTTGTCTGCTGCTGTTCCAAAGCTCATAAGTTACAAAGCCAAAGTCCAATTCAGTGAAGCCCAAAGGCCTAGTTCAATAGCCAAGCCCAATACATTTCATCCCAAAGGCCCAGAACCTTGACTGAATCCAAAGCCCAGTTCACAACAAAAGACACTGAGCCCAATTCACAAGTGAACTGTTGAGCCCAAGTTCAGTTCCCTGTAAGGCCAAAGCCCATTTACACTTCAAAGATAACTGAGCCCAAGCTCAGTTCATTTTATTGTTAACAAACCCACTAAGCCCAATTCATTCAAAGGGCATTCAAACCCATTAGTACTCAAAGCCCAATTTAAGCCAAAAGGCTTCATAGCCCAATAGCAATTTAGGAACCCAATTAGCTAAAACACCTCCAAAACACACCCGATCTCTGTGGATCGACCCGTACTTGCACGAGCTACAACTGACGACCGTGCACTTGCGGTATTACTGTAGGCCCGCGTTTTCATTGCGCTTAATTTTATATACATATCTCCGGGTCCACCAAGTTTTTGGCCGGGGATAATTTATACACCCTTTCAAGGCCTGCCAAGTTTTTGGCGCCGTTGCCGGGGATTGGTGCTGTGTTTTATCTGTGTTTTTCTTTAGCTATTTTGCATTTCACTGCATAGCATTTGCATCTGCATCTGCTTCATTTCATTTGCTGTTGGACCTGCTGTTCTGAACCTGTTTTCCTCTGCTGGGACGCCACCAAGGAAAAGAACCAAAGCCCAACTGGGTTTTTGCAACAATATCAGAGCAGCTGGGATGTGCTTAAAAGGTAACCCATTTAAGAGAACCCGAATTGTGGGCTTCCAATTTTTTTTAATTGTGGGCTTGTAATAATTAACCCAATTTTTTGGGCTTTTTATTTTTCTATTTTGGGTTTGTAATAATTTATTTTTGGGCTTGTTGTTTAATTTGTGGGCTTGTATTTATTTTGTGTGGGCTTGTTTAAATTCTTCCATTAGACTTGTATTTTGGACTCTGGGTTTAAACCCAGCTGAGCTTATAACTGATTGTGGGCTTGTATTCCACTCAACAGTGGACCTCGAAACCAAAGTTTTAAAACAAACGTCGGGCCTTAACCAACGGGGCCAAACCGAATTTTAAACTTTCAAAAAAAATTAAAACTTGGATTTTCGTAGGCCGCAGCCTTCATTCCATTAGAGGACAAAGTGGGCTTGCTCCCATTCAAAAACCAAATTTTATTTTTTTCTTTTAAAAAAAAAAAAAAAAAAAAAAAAAAACCAAATTTTATTTTCTTTAAAAAAAAAAAAAAAAAAAAAAAAAGTTTTATTTTTCTCCCATTTAAGTCCAATTTTAGTGTTTTGAAACTTTCCATGTCTCTACACTTTTTCTTTTGGGTTGATCCTCAACTCTTTAGACTTTTGGTGTATGGTGATTTTTTTGTATATAATCCAGTAATAAAATTTCTTAAAAACCCTTTTGTTCCTTTTGTATATATTTTGCTAATCCAATATGATCTCGGCTGAAATATGTTGGATTTTTGCCTTGAATAACGGAGTTTTAATTCTGCTTTCGCCGAAATCGGGTATTCTCTCTCCTTTTACTCTACTCAGCATGTCCCTTTCCATATGTTGCATTTTAATTCTTTCCATATTTTGAAACATTGAGGACAATGTTTAGTTTAGGTTTGGGGGTATAGAGTAGATACCATGATAATTTGCCATAATTGAAAACGAACTCCTTCTTCTTTTTGAAAAAATTGAAAAATTCCAAAAAAAATTGAAAAATCAAAATTCAAAAAAATTAAAAAAATGAAAAAAATCATAAAAATGGAGCTCATTTACCTTGAAATGTTGACTCTTGTGCAAATATGTATTTTTATTAGGAGTCTTAGTCTAGATATTTAGGCACCCTGATTCTAGCACAATTCACATAGTGATAAGAAATTTGCACGCGCACGATCTACCAATACATGTATGGCCTCGATCTTCAAGGTGTTGATAGGAAGTTACGATTGCCAATCACTTTAGAATACTGAACGAAACTTGACTAGCTTGTTCTTTGGTTGGTTGGGATAGAAGGTGGAGGTTACATTAAGAAAACAACCATCGAATTTAACTGGGTGCATCAAAAAGGGCTACCTCTTGCAAAGTGTCATGTAATTTTTGTTTCCTTTTGTATATGTATCAAAAGTGTTTCTCTTAAAAAAAAAAAAAAAGATGTATATATTCAAAAAAAAAAAAAAAAAAAAAAAAAAAATATCAGAAAAAAAAATACAAAAAAATCAAGTATTTATCAATTCATCATCTCTTGTTCCAAAAATAAAAAGAGATTGTCAATGTAAATAAGAGTCATGTAAAGAGTTATTTTTGTTGTTTTGTTGTAATAAGCAAGGAGGGTGTATGCCATTGATGTACAACGCGAGAATTGTGAAATACCTCCAACTCATTCACAATTCTCGTAAAGTCCGGACAGCTAGCTAGATTTCGACCTCAGTTCTTAGCCTGAGAAACTATCTCTTGGTGATTAGTAGTCATGACTTCAGATCTTTCTTTACACATGTGTAGATACACTTTACACTCTTATCACATGTCTTTTTTTGTTATCAGTGCTAGGATTGTGCCTTCGATAGCTAGATTGACATCTCCATTTTGCTGTGAGCTTAACTGTTTTGCACATGTCACGTTTGATGGAATCTGAGCTCATATTTTGTCCTTAGGTTTTGTAGGCACACCTCTGGTAAACCTTCACGAGACTTCAACTCGTCCACTAGGGACACTTAGTGGTTTAAAAGGCTTAGTGCATACGCTAAATGCATTCGAGAGACCAGCGACAGTGGTATAGTTAGGATTTCCTTAGTTTTGTTTTACTTGAGGACAAGTAAAATTCAGGTTTGGGGGTATTTGATGAGTGCCAAATATTGTATATATTTATCCCTTTTTGTTGGCATTTTAACTCATCTTTTGTGCATTAATTCTACATTTTATCCCATATTCTGTATTTTCATTGTTTTCAAGAATAAATATTTTTTAATTAATTTTGCATTTTTAGGTAATAAATAAAGTTCGGATGACTTGCGGAGCAAAAGAGCAGAAAAGTAGTGAAAAGCCGGAGAAATCACGCAAGGAAGCCGCGAAGAATGGTGCGCACAACCTCATTTTCTACACACAAAAGCGCCTCCGTTCTCAGCCATCAGATCAGTTCTCAGAAGCATCCGACGGTCGCTCCTTCATAGAGCATCAAAATCTGAAGTCTCTGCCGAGCACCACAGCGCTGAAATTCCAAGCCTTCAGATTAGATGGTAGTTGAATCCAACGGTCGCTCCCTTGCTGTTCATCAACGTTTGATATCTCCGCCTTACACTACAACACCTAACCCCATCTAGAGCCGTTAACTTCGTTGTATCAAAAAACCTGACGGTCGCTACAAGCTTCACTTCAATCTCCGTCCGATTCACCTACCAGCTTCGCATCCAGTGACTCAGCGACGCAGAACATCAAACTCGATACGCCCGACTAACACCCTATCACCCGAGCCCTACCACCTAACCAAACAACCCCCTTCTCCCATTCTATCGAACCCATCTACCCACCATCACCCCCCTCTCTGCAGAACCACCTCCTTCCCTGCCGCACCACCATCATCACCACCACTCCCTGACGCCACCAAACACCACCAAATCTCCACAACAACCCTAACCCACATCATTATTTCCCCTTTCACCAACTCTATGTCCTCCTAATCACTCAATTTCACGCCTCTCCCATGTCAGGAACCCTAGAGGTGAAATTGACAAATTAGGTGAAATAGAGTTGCAATTGGAGGCGTGGATAACATCAGGAGAGTCAGAGAAAGGATGGGTCGACGTCAATTTGAAGATTAGGTGAGTTAATTTCACTGTTGGAATTTGGGGATTTTTCTATAAACCCTAATTGTATAATTTAGGGGAATTGTGTTTGTGAGCTATAAATAGAGAATGGGTGTAGTGTGAGAAACTTTATGTTTGGACTAGCCAACATCCAGGACTTTCATGTCCTGTTAAATGTTCAATTTCAGCTCAATTTAAGTTCATGATCACTATGTTCTGTTAATATCAATGTGTTAAGTTGCAATATCCTGTTAATGTTTCTGTTGAATGTGCAATGTCATGTTAGTTCACTGTTAATTTGTCATGTTAATGTTTGTTACTTTGTTCTGTTAATGTTTTTAGTTTCATCTCCTGTTAACATGTGTCCTGTTTAGATGTTGTTCAATGTTAGTTCAGTTAGTTGTGATCATGTTTGTTGTTGCTCCTGTCACTGTCAGTTACATGATGGAATGCTAGGCTAGATACATTTGAAGCATTGATGTGATTGTGTAATGGAAGAAATCAGTGCTCATAGCAAGCTGATTTTCTTGCCATTCTTGTGTATGCTTAGGTTGCACTTTGATTGAGCATTGGGAGAAACTAGTGCTCATAGCAAGCTAGTTTTCTTCCCATTCTATTTGTTTGCCTGTTTTCTGCCTAGCCTTGCTTCATTTCAGTTTCTTCACCAACATCCCTGCCCTTGGCCTTAGGCCTTGGTTCATCTTGCACTGTTTTATACTTGTAGTTGCTTTGTTCTTTGTTTCTGTCACTGTTTTACTTTCATTTCCATGTTCATTTTGTTTGCTGTTTTCTTCTTTGCTGATTTACTTCTATTGCTGCTACTTCTTTTGGCTTGCTGCAACTCTGTTGCATTTCTCTTATTCCACTGCCATGCAGCTGCTGTGCAGCACTTGTGCTGCATTGCCTTCCCTTACACTTGCAGTGCTGCTGCTTTCCTTCCCTTGCAGCTGCTGCTGCTGCACTGCTGCAGCTGTTGCTGCCACTCCACTTCTCTTGCACTTGCCCTGCAGCACTTCTCCTGCTGCTGTTGCTTCACTTGCAGTGCTGCTGTTTTCCTTCCTCTTTACTGCCTTGTGCTTCTGCTGCACTGCTGCTGTTGCTGTTGTCTGCTGCTGTTCCAAAGCTCATAAGTTACAAAGCCAAAGTCCAATTCAGTGAAGCCCAAAGGCCTAGTTCAATAGCCAAGCCCAATACATTTCATCCCAAAGGCCCAGAACCTTGACTGAATCCAAAGCCCAGTTCACAACAAAAGACACTGAGCCCAATTCACAAGTGAACTGTTGAGCCCAAGTTCAGTTCCCTGTAAGGCCAAAGCCCATTTACACTTCAAAGATAACTGAGCCCAAGCTCAGTTCATTTTATTGTTAACAAACCCACTAAGCCCAATTCATTCAAAGGGCATTCAAACCCATTAGTACTCAAAGCCCAATTTAAGCCAAAAGGCTTCATAGCCCAATAGCAATTTAGGAACCCAATTAGCTAAAACACCTCCAAAACACACCCGATCTCTGTGGATCGACCCGTACTTGCACGAGCTACAACTGACGACCGTGCACTTGCGGTATTACTGTAGGCCCGCGTTTTCATTGCGCTTAATTTTATATACATATCTCCGGGTCCACCAAGTTTTTGGCCGGGGATAATTTATACACCCTTTCAAGGCCTGCCAGCACCTCTTATAAGGATCGATTCCCCTCTTTCAAATTTAGCTGCACCTCTTATTAGGATCGGTTCCCCTTTCACTAATAAAAGTTAGTATTTGCAAGGCATCGACCATACCATATTGAATGATTACTTAAGATCGGTTTTACTAATAAAAGTTATACCAATAACTTAAGTCAGACATCCGTGAATAATTTTACCAACCACATAAACAAGTTTATGATAGGTTATACACATCACGCATATTGGTAGTTCAAAATAGATTTGCAATATGAATAGCAATACCAATAAGCCTAGCGATTTCCCTTTCAATCCACAAACGAGTTTGTGAACTTACTTCCTTTAAAAAAGTGTAAACATTATTTCCTAGGATATCTTCATTCACACCCATACATAATCACAATAACATTTAAATGATTATGTCGACGTCTCATGTACAAAGTTTAATGGTTAAGCAATAAACCTCGTATCGTATTCCTTAATACTATGTATATCTAGAGTTCATACACAGCTTCGCAGTTTCATTTTCAATATGCACGACTTGAAAGATACGTTAGGGAATGAAACAGTTCAAGTCAAATATTACTAACCTCAAGAAGAATGATGATTGTTGTCGTTGTAGCTCCATACGTCTTCACCATCTTCAAGTCTTGTAATACTTGTAAGTCTCAAATCCTAATACTTTCAAGCTAACCTATACGAAGTTGACTCTAGTATAATCATGCGAATCTTTAAATGAGTTTTGGTTTACTAAAATATGACAACCAAACTTGACATACCAACGCTTGGTGGGTTCAACCGAGCAATGCTCTAACAACCATAGATGAAGATTTATCTCCATTGTAGAAACTTTCTAGTATGTTATCCGGATAGGGGTGCAGAATGATAAAAAATGCATGTAAGTGTGAGTTATTGGAATAAAATTTATAAAAATTTATGCACCAACACCGGTAACCCGAATAACCATAGTGCAACCGATATTTTATCGTTATCAAACTATAAGTAAACAAGTGCAAGAATTTATAGCTTAAATTCGGGTTGTCAATAGATAAGTACTTAGGGTTTAAACAAGTGTTGAAGTTGCATTACAATCTCATGAGGAATGGCGAACATAAAAAAGAACAAATTTTACTTACGAAGCTGAAATGACAAGGGTATCCAAGTACACCACAATCTTTTCGTTTTCAACATATAAGTCTGATACCAAGTGTGATCGTCTATGGAAAAAGTCGAGACAATACCACAACGAGGTATACACTTGATAATAGTTGCGGTATGAGGCTGATATACTATAGGATCACTATCAAGTGTCTTGGATTAACGCACTAGTTTATTTACTTTTAATTATAATAAAATAATTATAATTGCGAAAAGTAAAAGTAAATCACACAATGATATTTTGTTAACAAGGAAACCGCAAATGCAGAAAAACTCCAGGACCTAGTCGAGTTTTGGATACTCTCAGAATTAAGCCGCTATACAAAGAAAAAATCCAACTTCGTATAGTTGAGACCAAGTAATCTACCCCCTAGTTACTTAGTTCCCTCAGTATCCCTGCGCCAACAACCGTCTGGCCAACGAACGTGAATCCCAAGATAGAAACCACTATATTGAGTTACTTTACCGATGTAAAGTCTCAAGCACTCAACTCCTTTTGGTCGCATTCCAAACAATAAAAGAACAAAGTTGTATGGCAACCACTTTATTAATCTTTAAGAAAAGATATATTGAGTTTTTGACAAAGGCTTTTCCGTTTAACAAGTAAAATCCTTCGTCGGGTAAGATCAATCAAGATCCGAAATACTCAGAACTAGATTCACAAGCTATTAGATTCGGAATTGAAAAATAACACCAAATGATAGTTGCCGATCTATACGAGTACTTGATAAAATCTACCAAAGATAAATTAAATCTTAGTCGGATCTCAACCAATCAAGATGTGTGCCTAAAGTAATATCACAATATGCGAAACCAGTCATAAAAATCTTTTTGTCTTCAATTGTACCTGCATACAGAACTTGATTCCACTTATGATCGATCAAGCGTAGAACGAAGTCTGTTAACAATAAATGATCACAAGTTTTCTTCAGATATAAAAACAATTCTGAAGATCTCGTCGATACTTTGATCTAGTTTGAGTGACATTATGTCAGAGGATAAGGTTCTCAAGAATAATCATACTAGGTGCAATCAAAGTTTCAACAACTGTTAGTCAATCAAACCAATAATCGAAAACTAAATAACAATGCTCTAGTCTAGTTTCTCACCAACGGTTCGTGATAGAGCTTCTTGATCCCATAGAAGTACTTAAATGAGCGGGCGTTAGAGATTTCGCCTAATTAGGGTGCTTTCCTCTCCGGTTACACGTAATACTATCAGTCGGCTCCGCTGAAAACAATAAAGTTTGACTGGCTAAGGATATAGTTTGCAAGAATAAGAAACTTCACTATTTATAGACCAAGGTTGTTTGGACAAAAAAGAAATTCCAAAACGGAAAGATTCTAAAGATATGCAATAAAATACCTAATTTCGGTTTTCATATTTTGAACTAATATCCGACCGGTAATTCTGAAACCTCTCTTTAGAAAATATCTAATATTAGTTTAGCAGTTAACTAATGTAGTTTTTCTAGAGATATGTTTTGATTGTTGGAAATCAAAAGCATATAATTCGAGAATCTTAATTAAAAGATTCTCCAATATTTCGGTTTGGGATCACCCGAAGTATCAAGGAATATGTTTGAACAATCAATGTTAAGAATTATGTACATGTTCACACTATGTCGACATCTGGAACTTTCCTATCTAGCAAACCCCAATTCCAAATTCACACAAAACCCTAAAGTAATATGTCAATATTGAAAATCGATTTTGTTCTTAGGACCGGTTCTACCATGACTCCCAACATAGCTAGGGATCAGTTCTACCAAGTCTCCCAATATAGTTAGGGATCGATTCTACCTTGAATCACAACAAAAGATAGGATCAGTTCTACCAAGATTCCCAATATAGGTAAGGATCGGTTCTACCAAGACTCCCAACAAAATCTAGGATCGGTTATACCATGTATCCCAAAATAGGAAGGGATCGTTTCTACCTTGATTGTCACCATAAGTGAAGATCGGTTCTACCTGAATTCCCACCTTAGGTTCGAATAGGTCATCCAATAGATCTTCATAGAAAATCAGACCAAAACATCTATTGGTTTCTTTTCGATTACGAAGCAAGTTCGTATATGTACTTCATTTAAACATATGTAATGAAACATAGTTCCCTAGGATGGATTCACACCTATATCAAATACATAATCAAGTAACAAGTTACATAGATTATGTCGATGTCGCATTTACGAAGTTCAAAAGATAAACGTTATACTTCGTAATTCAATATACTTCCTTGAAGCTTTGATCAAACTAATATGACCAGTCTAATACTAGAATATCATTTGAAGAAATACATAACTTTGCTTGTTATATTTTCAATATTAAATGACTTGAAAGAAATGATATGAATGGAGAAAAGTCAAGTCAGTATCACTAACTTTTAATGGAAGGATGATGTTCGTTACAGTCGATACATCTTCACGTTCTTCAGTCTTCAGAGTAATATTTGTATGTCTCAACATTCCTAGACTTTGTAGCCTAATCTAAACGAATTTGACTCTAGTAATCTTCATCAAGCGACTCTAATTGAATTCTGATACTAAAATATGACAACCAACCTTGATATACCAACGCTTGGTGGGTTCAGCCGAGCAATGCTCTAACAGAAGCTCATTATGCAATGCTTAATTATTATTTTTGATAAATCGTATAGGATGTTAAAAGGTATATAATGTTGGTTTGAATCTTGAGTTTGGGACAAAACCAAACTAAACCATGCCCAATCCCAAGCGTGTGTGGTTTAAAAGTGATGTCTGATAAACCTTAGCAAATGGGCCCAATAATGAAAAACCGCGTTTTCAGACTGCAATTGTATATGAATGATTTTTTAGGGACCATGGTTTTTTTGAGGGGATCATGGTTTTATTAGGCCACCTTCCCTATAGTTATATGGAGTGTCCTAAAGTGTTGAAATGACTAACCTACCCTTAACCTAATTTAATTTAAAACCAACCTAATAACCACCTATATATATATATAACCACCACCTCCTCCCACCACCACCGCCGATTACCACCACCACCACCTCCGATTATCACCACTACCAACCACCGATTACCACCACCACCTCCTTCCACCGCCACCTACCACCACCGCCGATTACCACCACCACCACCTCCGATTATCACCACCACCAACCACCGATTACCACCACCACCAACCACCACCACCTCTATATATATATATCTTAATTTAAAGCATTAACAAAGATATTCTCACAAACCCATTGGTAGGTTCGGAAACCTACAATAATAATACTGCAAGTGCACAGTGTCTAACTAGTAGATAATGCCAAATACAAGTCGTTCCCACGAGGAGTGTGAAAATACTACTACTAACTAATACCAAAAACTAACAAATCAATAAGATGATGTTTGACGACTTTTCAGATATTCGGGACAAAATGAAATAATAAATAATTCTAACAATAAACAAAATGGGTAACGGGTTGTTAAGGTTTTCGATTTCCACCAATTCAATAATATAAACTCGACTAATCTCTATTTATTACTCAAGACAAATTTCGAAATCAATCTCATGTCTCGGAAGATAATATGTTTAAATTCTAAACTATGGTTTCTCCTCTGTAATTTCCTTCGCTTCACGGGTAATGATTCTAAAGTATTACATATCAATCCTAAAGCATATTGCGTCAAAGAATTTAACCAAGCACGCTATATCAATTAAAAAGTACAAGTAATCAAGAAAATAACATAATCGATTAAACACTAAGCTATATGAAGAGAAATCACTAATCAATGAATCATTATTAGAAATATCATCGTAGAGTTCATATAAATAAATTGGATTCAATCTAAACCCTAACAAACAACTTAGAAAACCATGTGAAAAGAAAACTCAAATACACCAAACCCTTGTCGCCTCTTCTCTCTGTCAACGGCTCTGCGGCCGCCTCCCCCTTCCTCCCAAATATTCAACATTCTTCTTATACACCTTCCTTTTCTTTTATTTCATTAAACAAGGTATCAAAATAAATTATTTTATGAAATACTTGCACACAATTTGATGTCGTCATCAGTATCTTTCCCCAAATAGTATTGCCACCTCGTTCTTCCAATGAAATAATAAACTCTCCTTATTTCCAAAATATCCCAAATGAAGAAAGAATTATTTTATTTTTAAAATAATCTCACGTGTAAATATTCCTCAATTAATTCTTCACATGACAAATAAATTATCTTTCCCGGTGGAATATATTTGTAACAAAGTAAGAAAGATAAAATACTTCTCATCAGTTTGCATGTGCCAACCCCATTTTGATTTCAATTCCTTTTTTGCGTTTGTGCCTCGCCTATGAAACAATTTTATGCTGCTGATATATATGGAGATACCAGGCCAGCTACATTTTGTCATTTTTTCATTGTGGTTGCTGATATATGGAAATACAGGCCAACCTTATTTCATCATTGTGGTTGCTGATATATGGAAATACCAGGCCAAACCCATTTCATAATTGTGGTTGCTGATACATGGAAATACCAGGCCAACCCGGCTGCTGATACATGGAAATACCAGGCCTGCATAATAAGTGCTGCTGATATATAGAAATACCAGGCCAGCATAATTGATCATTGTGGTTGCTGATACATGGAAATACCATGACAACCACATTTCATCATTGTGGTTGCTGTTATATGGAAGTACCAGGCCAACCACATTTTTCCATTTTCGTCGCAAACACCATTAAGTCTCACATTTTGTTGTTTATTCACTGGATGATCGAATTCACTTGTACTTTCTACAAAAGCACTAAAATAGTATTATAACTAAAATATTGTATCATAGCTAATATAAATATGGGTATAAAATGTAGCATATACATGCTTATCACCCATTACTTGTCATTCGTTTTTGGTCGAATAAATGAGAAGTAATCATCAAAATGAGTTGAAAATGGAAGTTGCAGAGAGGTTTAATGGAGGTTTTTTTCAGAGAAAAGTTCGGTTACGTCGTAAAAAACAAGTCTCAGCCGAACTTTTAGTTCGGTTACGTCGCAAAACGTTTGGTTTCGTCGCAAAAAGTTCGGTTATCACGAATTAATTTTTTCTTAACCGAACTTAGAGTTCGGTTGATTCGCAAAAAATAATTTTAACCGAATTCCTTGTATTAGAACAACACAAGTCCATAAGTTCGGTTCCTTCGCAAAATAAGGATATCACCGAACTTTAAGTTCGGTTGGTAGAGCAATTTGAGATGTAACCAAACACACAAGATGTACCCAAATAAATTGTTAAGTTCAAAGTTCGATCGGTTACCTACCATTTTATACTAGGTAACCGAATATAGCACTGTAACTTTGGGTTTTTTTTTAATCGGTGAGTTCAGTTAGATACGCTTTTTGATAAAAGTTGTGAACCAACCGAACTTCTAGACCCTAAAGTTCGGTTACATTGCGGGCAAACCGAACATTACACTGTACGATCAAAACCTCCATTAACGAGCGAGTTCGGTAACCTGCGTGTTTGGAAAACGTAACCGAACTACACTTTTAGGTGTGTTTGGTTACATGTTCTTGACATATGGTAACCGAACTGACCCAAATCTACATAAAAAAATTCATTTTTTTTTGAAAGTTTGGAGCAATTAAACCAACATTATCTAAGTTTGAAGAATACCTGATAACCCAAATGCTCTTCCTCCGGTTTTGGTTGGTAAAATCCATCATTTTCATCTTGAGATTGAGTTTGGGGAAGAATACAATCACCATCTAAGAAATAACTCATATCCGGATCATTGTGAAGATTAACAAATACTCTAGGAGAGGAAGGAGATGAAGATTCAGATGTGCTATCATCAATTGAATCATCACTTGAATACTCAAGATTAGTGAACTCAATTTTTTTCCATGTTTTCTTCTTCATCTTCTCTAACTTTACTCTCTCAATAATTCTACTTCTTTAGCTTAATCATTTCACTATTGATTTCACTAATAATTATCCAAAATTAATCAGGAGAGTAGCTTAGGTATTAATATAAATATCTAGATAAGGGATGACCTAGATTTATTTCTAAATATCTTAGAAAAAATAGAACCATGGCCTCAAAAAATCGTTCATGTATATGGATGGTGAATTTATATCGGATCTGATCAGTTTGGTACTTCTGCAAAAGTTCACCCAATTACTAACTAGGAACTCGTAAGGACCCAAACACTTAATTGTGGCTCTATTTAACCAACTACAGGCCATGCACATTCTCCGTTTTCCACGTACTTTCCTAATCACTGCCGTAAACAGTACGTTTCTTGTTTCCGAAATGCGTAAACTGTACCTTTCCAGTACGTTTCCCATGTACGTAGAAGAACGTAAACTTGGTAAATAAAAAGAAGTAACATTGGTTGGCATACTGAACTGTGATGATCCTCGCCAACCAATTGTAGTGCTGTTGACTTAAATCATGGAGACCCTCAGAGATAATTTAAAATGAACCATATATCATTTCTGAAAACCCACTTCTTCTGTCCGCACATACATCTGTGAAAAGGGAAACCAACCCGTCGGCGAAGTTATGGCAAATCTCTCATCCGCTCCATTTATCGGGATGACATAGATGACAAATGAACCAAAATACTCGATTGATTGTCTAGTGGACAAAACAGGTAATTTAAAATAATATTATTTCTGTTAAGAAAATCACTACTGGTACTGTGATATAGTGCATTAATGGTTAATGACAGATGAAAATTTGAACAGTTAGTCTTGAAAACTTTTATGCTTTCTAATCTCATTTTTTACTACTTATTTTCGGCTTGTGAGAGAGTGCATTGAGTCCCAAAAACTTATTTGGGGAACAAGGAAAATGTAGTTGGGAAGTGAGACTAGCTAGCTATACTAGTGAAAAATAGATCATTAATGAGTAGTTACCTACTACCACCGTGGTTTTATTGGGCGGCCATTCTTAGTTGTTGTGTCAACCATTTCCAAAGAGCTATTCTCAAATCCCATCGTTCTGTAGCGCCGGGGAGCCCACGACTTTCACCCGTGCAGGCATATTTGCACGGGCCAGAGACTTGAGAAAAAACCAAGGATTTCACGCCAAAGGGAAACGAGTATAAACGTGGATATTGTAAACTTAAAAGTTTGTTACCGTGGGTAGGTTTTACTCATGGAGTCATCCAGTACAATTAGTTCCATAAAACGATGGGCTGCATATTCCCAGTTTTGTATCCTTAGATTATAATTTTACTACTATTTGGTAGGATATCGAGTTCTAAAATTTGGGAAGCATGTTATTATCGCCGTACCGTATAAAATAGGTAGTTGTAAATTCTTAAAAATTAGTAACACTCATTTACAACAATAAAATAGTCCAAAACATACCACATAAAATCTGGGACTTGTTTATATTTGTGACAATACAAGTGCTTATTATTCTGTAAAACTGGATACAGGAAATCAAAAATACAAATAAAAACAATGCATTAATGACGAAACATGAGTTACGTTTCGGAGAATTTGTTGAGAAATTGTCTCGGTCCCTAATATGGTTTTTCTCCGGCATAATTTCCATGAGGATAATACTCGCAAGCAATGAAGAGATCACCGGTGTCGCATTTAATCTGAGCACAACCAACGTTCATAGTAGTTCTCCATACAACTTGGGTGTAATCGGAACAATTTTTACCTTCTAGACAAGTATTAGTCTCGTAGGTGTACCATTGCTTTCCAGAAACCCAGTACGCTACGGCGTCAGCAGCAGTGATGTTATCCGGACCAGCAAAGATATTCTCACCGAAAGTCCAACGATCGGAGTAAAGCAGTTTGCAGTCTTTACGTCTATCTTCATCTATGTAACCTCGAGCATATACAGCTAAGTTTCGGTCCCATGCAAGCGGTGGTACTCCAACTTCCGCTCTAGCCGCATTGTGGCCAGCCATCATTTGTTCCATGAATATTGTACCGTTAACTTTAGCATCGCTTTTTTGGATGAAGCTAACAAAGAACAAGAGAACGATGAGAGGAAACAGTAGTGAAGACGAGGAAGCCATGATAGCAAGGCTTACAAGTCTTGATGAAGAGATATAAGCTTACAAGTCTTGATGAAGTTTAGAACAGATAAAAGTTTTGGTTACAAGTAGTTCACTATTTATACTATAGTTTGCAGGAATTGACTCAAGTGGGTAACTGTTATTTATTTGTTTTTGGCTTAACTCATAGAGATCGTTGCATGAAAATTTGAGCGTAAATTGGCTTCTAAATTAGGGCTAAGGTGCCTCACTCTTTTGTGTCTGATTGTTTGGACCCTGAATATTACATTACACTGTTCACAGGCTGGCCAAAAATTAAACAATAGATGCTAGTTGCATATTTGTCCTCCAAATTGCAACAAGTCCCCAACTCTCATAATGGCGTTACATTTTTTCGTTTCTATGAATATTTGAATAAAGTTTGACATTGGTTATGAAGCTTAGAAGTACGGACACTCTATCGAAAAAATGTTAAAAAAAAATATAGATACTAGCTTGGCCTAACTTGAACTTAACCATTTTTGTGGTTATCTACCCCTTTTTTCTGTCTTTTTCTGCGACTTTCATTGTGAAACTTGATGAACTTCTATTATGGGAGTAGTTTGGAAGGGTCATAAAATCAGTCAGTAACCCCGGACTATAATAATCTCGTTTTAATTTCACTGATTTTTGTGGAGGAAATTGCGGTTTCCCCTTGGACTTTTGTCCTTGGTTTTTCTCCTCGTAAATATTCTTCGGTGTGTGAGGTGGCGCTCATTTGTCAATCTTCTTCCTAACCCTGTCATAAAGCAAGTAGCATCATTTGGGTATACATGAAAATTTTGAGGTAAATTGAATAAGACAAAAGTATTTTTAGGCTATTCCTTATCTAGTAACTTCTAAAAATGCAAAAATACCTTTGGATAATTAGTGTTTAATTAGTGTTAATTTTAACGATTAGTTGTCAATGATTATAGTTTGTATTAGTGTTAATTTAGGATAATAATTATCTTTTTAAAGAGATTGAGTGAGTTATTGAAGAAGAAGTAGAAGAAGAGGAGTAAAGAAAAAAACTTTTTTTTTCTTTTGTGATTGTTGAAACATGTGTGATCCAAATTCGAGTGAGGAAGGTGAATCTTCATCACGTAAAGCTAAGAAAATACATATCAATTACGATGGAGATCCGGAGATCGCTTATATTTTGGATTATGAAATCGATTTTACCCAAAATCAATCTCAAACTCAACTTTTTTCTCAAACTCAAGATGATGATTTTGTGGAGCCAAATCCCGAAGATGAGTACATGGATGAGGAACCCAATGCTAATAATACACATGTATGGTTGTAGACGTTGTTTAATGTCCATTTTGTAGCTTGAATTCACTAAAAGGTTGGATTTTTGAACTTAGTTCGGCGCAACAGGGTTAGGTTTGACAAATAACTTGGATGCCGAACCTTGAAATATAAGAACAGTTGGTTTTACACGATTGAATTCTATACAAGCCGAACTGTCCCTGAATTTTTTTCGCGCCAATTAATTTACTTGGTTCGGCTTAGAATGTTGTTCTATTATAAGCCGAACCCTGTACTAATATATTTCTGAATTACAGTGTCGCGTTCGGCTGTCACGTATTCCAGCCGAACATAGTTTTATTGTTTTGATAAATTTTAAGTGTGCTGGTTCGGCGTATAATGTTAGTCCCCAATGAGCCGAACCCTTATATGTTTAGTAGTTTTTCTTTGTAGTTCTAACTCGAACCAGCCGAACCGTAAGATCGGCTTTCAAATATTTTTACGAATCAGCCGAACCTTACCTTGAACGTATGTGATATTGTTGTAGATTGTTCCTGAAATGGAAACTATGGAGGATCAACCACCGCATGTTGATGTCATTCATGAAGATACTAAAGATCACTTCCAAACTGACTTGGTAGGTAATCTAATTTATGTTTTTTTATTATTTTTTCTAAGTATATTGTATTCAAAATCATTAACAAAACTTAATTTTTATACTTGTCACCATGTAGACGTGGAAAACTCGAGATAAAGCTGTTCAATGGGCTGAGGAACATGGTTGGAAAATCAATTGCGTCCTAGTTAAAGGAAGACAAAGCCGAAAGGAGCGGGTTGAGATGGTTTGTGAGAGAGGTGGGAAGAAAGTAAGCAAGAAGAAAAAGGGTGAAGTGTATGTTGGGAAGACCGGGAAAAAGTATAAGACTAAATCAAGGAAGATAAATTGTCCCTTAAAAATCATCTTCAATTGGAACTCAAATGAAAGGGTTTTCACCATGAATAAAGATATGGATTGCCGTCATAACCATCCACGTCCAAAGGATCTTCATGGACATTATAGAGTCGGAAGACTCAAAGCTCATGAATATGCGGAGGTAGATAAAATGACACGAGCACGTATGTCACCCTCTAAAATTCTTAGTAAATTGAAGGAGGATGATAAGAATAACAAGACTACGTTGCAACAAATATATAACGCTAGAAGTACTTTGAGAAGGAAGGATTTGCAAGGTAGGTTGGTGATGCAACAATTATTGTGGTTGGCGCAAAAGAAGAACTATGCTTGCCAAAAGAAATTGGATGAATTCGGCCATGTGACGCACCTTTTTATTACCCATCCGAAATGTGTAAAGTTGGCGTTATGCTTCCCACAAGTTCTCATATTGGATTGCACTTACAAGACCAATAAGTATGACATGCCCTTGATGAACGTTGTTGGTCATACGTCAACCAAGTCACCTTTCACCATTGCTTTTTGTTTTTTGAAAGATGAGTTGAAAGAAAGCTATGTTTGGGCATTGGAACAAGTGAAGTTAGTCTTCCGGGAGGATGTTCTTCCAAAGATCATGGTAACCGACCAAGAGGCGGCATTGTTGTTTGCTATAAGGAAGGTATTTCCAAACACGCAGTACTTTCTTTGTACCTTTCATATATGGAATAATGTTAGGAAAAAATGCCAACCGACAATTCAACCGCTTAAGTTGAAAGAGCTAGAGAAGATTGCTAAATTACCGGATGGAGAACGAGAAGTGAAGAAGAAACAATTCAAGAAAGAATATGAGGATAATGAAAGGACGTGGGTGGTGGGCCCGGAGATGTGTATAAAATTGAGCGTAATGAAACGCGGGCCTACAGTAATACCGCAAGTGCACGGTCGTCAGTTGTAGCTCGTGCAAGTACGGGTCGATCCACAGAGATTGGGTGTGTTTCGGAAGTGTTTTAGCTAATTGGGTTCCTAGATTTGCTTTGGGTTTAGAAGCCTTTTGGCTTAAATGGGGTTTTGAGTGCTAATGGGTTTGAATGCCCTTTGAATGAATTGGGCTTAGTGGGTTTGTTAAAGATAAAATGAACTGAGCTTGGGCTCAGTTATCTTTGAAGTGCAAATGGGCTTTGGTTCTAGAAACTGGTCTGAGCTTTGGGCTCAACAGTTCAACTATGACTTGGGCTTAACAGTTCACTAGGCTCTGGCCTTACAGTGAACTGAGTCTTGTGCTCAGTTGTTCACTTATGAATTGGGTTGGGCCTTAACAATGAATTTGACTTGGGCCTTAATGAACTGGGCTTTGGTTTTGGTCTTACAGTTGGGCTCAAATTGTGCTCTGGGCTTTTGGAAGTGAGCTTTGGGCTTGAGTGCACAGCAGAGCAGATGCAAGCAGTAGCAGCTGGGCTAACAACAGTGCTGCAACAAGGGAAAACAACAGCTGCAACAAAGAATGGCAGCAGGAGAGGAAGCAGCAGTGCAGCACAAGCAGTGCACAGGGCCAAGAAAAGAAGGCAGTACTGCAACAGCAGCACAAGGCAAGGAGTGGCAGCAGCAGTGCAAGAAAGGCAGCAGCAGCAGAGGAAGCTACAGCAGCAACAGAAGAAGTGGCAGCAGCAAGGGAAAGCACAGCAGCACAAGTGCTGCAGCAGCAATTGCAACAGTAGAAGAAATGCAACAGAAGTGGCAGGAGGGGAAGCAAGTAGTAAAGAAAATGCAAAACAGAAAATGCAGATGAAACAAACAAGTGAAAGAAAACAAGACTAACAGTTGAAGATGGATTTATGGATGACAGGGAAGGTTGATTATGGATGGGAACTAGGGGTTGAATTCACTCTAACTTTTACTATGTATTCTCCTATAGAAAGTTAAACACAACTATGGTATTATTTCCAAAGCACTAATTGTCTTTCTACAGCACAACTAGTCAAAGGATTATGAATTCAGCTTGAGTTGCAGCTTATCAACAGCTCATGAACCTAACTACAAAGTATACTTGGCATACATTGTGAAAGTGAGGTGATGATGAGCTAAGTTCAAGTTTTTCCTAAACCTGCTTAGCCTTCTAAAGCAATGTGATCAATGTACTATACAATAAGACATTAGAGATTCATCAAGTCCCTAGCATGATAGTTTAGAACATGACAAACAGCATAACAGTGAGTAACAGTGAGTAACTAGGCAAACTAACATTGAGCATAACAGTGATTAACAGTGAGTAAACTAACATAACATTGCAAACTATCATAACAACAAATGCAA